>NC_057755.1:3184308-3191196 GCF_004010195.1 Chiloscyllium plagiosum | reverse complement strand
TTTCTTTCCAGAAAGGGACGAAGTCAGGCATTTTGAAGAAGGGTACAGATCTGGTGAGGGAGAAATTGCTTTATCAAAACAGATTTGTTGTATTTGTGTTGTTGTTTTCTGAAAGTGCTCCTTTATCATAGTGCTCTCTGAAATATTTGTTTCTGCAGAAGTTGGATATTATGTTGACCACATGACAACAGAGACTGTACATTGAAACAGGGCAGACAGAGCCACAGTTTAACATCTTGCCTGCATTGCCACTGTCAACATTGCAGCTCTGAATCGTGTCTCTGAACACAGTGTCATGCTGTCAGTACAGACTCTGAGTTTGCTGTATAAACATTTATCCCCTGACAGTGCAGCCCTCCCTCTGTACTGCCCCATAGTACAGGGTTGAGGTGTGAATGGCTTCTTGGGTTGTTAGATGTATGATTGTCCAGCTAACTCCATTATGAATGTAAACTGGGATAATGGTAATTTCCCAGGTGAACAGGTAACACTGCAGTTTTTAGCTGTGATGGGCAGTCTACATGGTATCTCATGGGGTGTTGAATACTCCATCTTTCCTGTTTTCTCAGTAAATAAATTATAACGTACTTGACATCAGCAACACTGCTAACGTCCAAATATTTTGGTGATTTGTTTCCAGACTGTGTCGAGGACAGCACTTGCGATGAAGAGTACAGATCCGGTGAAGGCAAATGAACCATTACTGTGACATTTGGCTGGCCTCATGTAGCTGTGTTTGGAAAGTGCTCAGTCATTCATTATTTGAGAGATCTTTCTTGGCAGAAATTGGTCATTATGTTGCCCACATGACAACAGTGACTGCACACTCGAAAAGGGCAAACAGAACTTTGGTTTAACATCTCTCCTGATCGTGGCACCATCAACATTTCAGCTCACACTTAATTGTGTCTCTGCAAACAGGGTAATGGTGTCAGTACAGATTTGCTGAGTTTGCTGTCTCAGTGCTTACCCACTGATGATGCAGCATTCAGTCTGTTCAGCCTCCCTGACAGTGCAGTACTCCCTCCACACAGCCTCCTGAACATGTAACACTCGCTGTGTATAGTCTCCCTGATGATGCTGCCTTCCTCACTCACTCTGTACTGTACCGCAGAGGCACAGTACTCCGTCTGCACTGCAATCCTGGTAAAGGGGATGAGGGCTGAATGCTTTCCTTCATTGTAAGATTCATGATTATGTATCTGGCGTAGTTTTGAATGTGAACTGTATATTGATAATTTCCAAGGTGAACAGTTAACGGCTATTATTAAAATGTGGAGCTGTATTGTACCTTTAAGAGCATTGAAAAACTAGAAGGACTGACGAAGTACAGAGACTCCTGAACAAAGTAACAATGTAACACTTGGGAAATAAACAGCTGCAGATGAGTTGCCATGAAACAAAGTCAAATTTGGCCAGTCAGTTTAAACTATACCTCAAGATACCGAAATCCAAGCACATTTTAATTTAGGATTTTGATAATATTAAAGCAATGAAACGAATCCGATGTTTTGGGGTATAAAACTAGACATTTTGAACAGTTAGAAGGGGAACTGCCAAGTACATCACAAATATAGACTGCGAGTTGAAGAACTCTCTGAAAGGTACCTGTCAATAAGAAATGTGCGCAGCAGAAAATTAAAACTGACCGAGATAAAATCTACAAAGGAGACTTGATAAAGCTGACTGGTATTTTGAAATGTGATCTTATTTTTGTAAATCATAATCAGGATTTTTAACTGGACCGGCATTGCTGAGCGGGAGGCAAAAGATCGGTTTAAGAGAAAGGAGTTGTAAACAGTTGTTGGTTTTAATATTCGCTGTTGTACGTAAAAAATGAAATTGTGAATGTTTCCTTTAAATAGTGACCTCTCGGATTGTTGCTTGCCTCTCGAATTTTAACAGATTAGGGTGTGAGGTGAACTTTTCTGTGTGGCTGGTTTAAATTTGCAGAGGGGATTACCCCGTGTCATACCACCGCGTAGGTACTAGCTGTGATTAGTGGGCTGCGTGGTAACCTCATGTAGTCTCAAACTAATCCATCTGGAGTATTTCTGTAAGGAAATTAATCCCAGTGTATTTGACAACAGTGACACTGCTAACATCCAAATGTTTTCTTTATTTCTTTCCAAAAAGGGAAGAAGTCAGAAATTTTGAAGGTGAATTGGCCATGCTAAATTGCCCGAAGTGTTAGGTGAAGGGGTAAATGTAGGAGAATGGGTCTGGGTGGGTTACGCTTCGGCGGGTCGGTGTGGACTTGTTGGGCCGAAGGGCCTGTTTCCACACTGTAAGTAATCTAATCTAATCTAATCTGGTGAGGGAGAAATTGCTTTATCAAAACAGATTTGTCATACTCGCTTAGCTGTTTTCTGAAAGTGCTCCTTTATCATATGCTATTCGAAATATTTGTCTCTGCAGAAGATGGATATTATGTTGACCACATGACAACAGAGTCTGTACATTGAAACAGGCTGACAGAGCCACAGTTTAATATCTCGCCTGCATTGCCACTGTCAGCATTGCAGCTCTGAATCGTGTCTCTGAACACAGTGTCATGCTATCAGTACAGACTCCCGGTGATCGCTGTCAAAATATTTATCCCCTGACAGTGCAGCACTTCCTCTATACTCTATACTAGTACAGGGATATGGTGTGAATGGCTTCTTGGGTTGTTAGATGTATGATTGTCCAGCTAACTCCATTATGAATGTAAGCTGTGATAATGGTAATTTCCCAGATGAACAGGTAACCCTGCAGTTTTTAGCTGTGATGGGCAGTCTACATGGTATCTCATGGGATGTTGAATACTACATCTTTCCTGTTTTCTCAGTAAATTAATTATAGAGTACATAGCAGCAGTAACACTGCTAACATCCATACTTTTTGGTGATTTGTTTCCAGACTGTGTCGAGGACAGCACTTGCGATGAAGAGTACAGATCCGGTGAGGGCAAATGGACCATTACTGTGACATTTGGCTGGCCTCATGTAGCTGTGTTTGAAAAGTGCTCAGTCATTGCAGTGTTATTTCAGAGATCTTTCTCGGAAGAAATTGGTCATTATGTTGCCCACATGACAACAGTGACTGCACACTGAAAACAGATCCGGTGAGGGCAAATGGACCATTACTGTGACATTTGGCTGGCCTCATGTAGCTGTGTTTGAAAAGTGCTCAGTCATTGCAGTGTTATTTGAGAGATCTTTCTCGGAAGAAATTGGTCATTATGTTGCCCACATAACAACAGTGACTGCACACTGAAAAAGGGCAGACAGAACTTTGGTTTAACATCTCTCCTGATAGTGACACCGTCAACATTTCAGCTCACATTTAATTGTGTCTCTGCAAACAGGGTAATGGTGTCAGTACAGATTCGCTGAGTTTGCTGTTTCAGTGCTTACCCACTGATGATGCAGCATTCAGTCTGTTCAGCCTCTCTGACAGTGCAGTACTCCCTCCACACAGCCTCCTGAACATGTAACACTCGCTGTGTATAGTCTCCCTGATGATGCTGCCGTCCGCACTCACTCTGTACTGTATCCCATAGGCACAGTACTCCGTCTGCACTGCAATCCTGGTAGAGGGGATGGGGGCTAAATGGCTTCATTCTTTGTAAGATTCATGATTATGTATCTAACATAGTTTTGAATGTGGACAGTACAATAATAATTTCAAAGGTCTGCAGGTGACAATGCAGATACTACCTGTGACTCATGATAACCTCATGGAGTCCCAAACTAATGAATTCAGAGTGTTCTGTCAGGAAATAAATCCCAGTGTTTTTGACAACAGTGTCACTGCTAACATCTAAATGTTTTCTTTGTTTCTTTCCAGAAAGGGACGAAGTCAGGCATTTTGAAGAAGGGTACAGATCTGGTGAGGGAGAAATTGCTTTATCAAAACAGATTTGTTGTATTTGTGTTGTTGTTTTCTGAAAGTGCTCCTTTATCATAGTGCTCTCTGAAATATTTGTTTCTGCAGAAGTTGGATATTATGTTGACCACATGACAACAGAGACTGTACATTGAAACAGGGCAGACAGAGCCACAGTTTAACATCTTGCCTGCATTGCCACTGTCAGCATTGCAGCTCTGAATCGTGTCTCTGAACACAGTGTCATGCTGTCAGTACAGACTCTGAGTTTGCTGTATAAACATTTATCCCCTGACAGTGCAGCCCTCCCTCTGTACTGCCCCATAGTACAGGGATGAGGTGTGAATGGTTTCTTGGGTTGTTAGATGTATGATTGTCCACTAACTCCATTATGAATGTAAACTGGGATAATGGTAATTTCCCAGGTGAACAGGTAACACTGCAGTTTTTAGCTGTGATGGGCAGTCTACATGGTATCTCATGGGGCGTTGAATACTACATCTTTCCTGTTTTCTCAGTAATTAAAATATAATGTACTTGACATCAGCAACACTGCTAACATCCAAATATTTTGGTGATTTGTTTCCAGACTGTGTCGAGGACAGCACTTGCGATGAAGAGTACAGATCCGGTGAGGGCAAATGGACCATTACTGTGACATTTGGCTGGCCTCATGTAGCTGTGTTTGGAAAGTGCTCAGTCATTGCAGTGTTATTTGAGAGATCTTTTTCAGCAGAAATTGGACATTTATGTTGCCCACATGACAACATAAAAAACTGAAAAAGGGCAGACAGAACTTTGGTTTAACATCTCTCCTGATAGTGACAGTGACAATATTGCAGCTCACACTTAATTGTGTCTCTGCAAACAGGGTAATGGTGTCAGTACAGATTTGCTGAGTTTGCTGTCTCAGTGCTTACCCACAGACATTCAGTCTGTTCAGCCTCCCTGACAGTGCAGTACTCCCTCCACATAGCCTCCTGAACATGTAACACTCGCTGTGTATAGTCTCCCTGATGATGCTGCCTTCCGCACTCACTCTGTACTGTATCCCATAGGCACAGTACTCCATCTGCACTGCAATCCTGGTAAAAGGGGTCGGGGCTGAATGGATTCATTCATTGTAAGATTCATGATTATGTATCTAGCATCGTTTTGAATGTGGACATGATAAAGGCAATTTTCCGGGTTAACAGGTAACCGCACCGTTACTAGCTGTAATTAATCGGCTTCATGGTAACCCCATGGGGTCCCAAACTAATGAATTCTGAGTGTTCTCTCTGGAAATTAATCCCAGTGTGTTTGGTAACACTGACACTGCTAACATCCAAATGTTTTCTTCATTTCTTTCCAGAAAGGGGCGAAGTCAGGCATTTTGAAGAAGGGTACAGATCTGGTGAGGGAGAAGATGCTTTATCAAGACAGATTTGATGTACTCGCATAGCTGTTTCCTGAAAATGCTCCTTTCTCACACATTTATAATATTTGTCCCAGCAGGAGTTGGACATTGTGTTGACCATGTGACAACAGTGACTGCCCACTGAAAGAAGGCCGACAGAGCCATAGTTTAACATCTTGCTTGCATTGACACTGTCAACATTGCAGCTCTCAGTCATGTCTCTGAAAACAGTGTAATGCCGTCAGTACAGATTCCCGAAGTTTGCTGTGGAAGCATTTATCCCCTGATAGAGCAGCACTCCCTGTGTACTGCCCCTAACAGTGCAGCCCTCCCTCTGTACTGCCCCCCATAGTACAGCGATGAGGTCTGAATCTCTTCTTGAGTTGTTAGATTGAAGATTGTGTAGCTAACTCCAATATGAATGTAAGCTAGGATAATGGTAATTTCCCAGGCGATCAGGTAACCCTGCAGTTTTTACCTGTGACGGGCAGTCTACATGGTGTCTCATGGGGCGTTGAATACTACATCTTTCCCGTTTTCTCAGTAAATTAATTATAATGTACATTGTATTTGATGACAGTGACACTGTTAACATCCAAATGTTTCGGTGATTTGAATCCCAAACTGTCAGGGACAGGATTTGCGATGAAGAGTACAGATCTGGTGAGGGCAAATGGGCAATCATGAAGACAGATTTTTCAACCTCATGGCTGTTTTGTGAAAGTGCTCATTCGTTGCTGTGTTATTTGAGAGATCTTTCCCTGCTGAAGTTGAAAGTTATGTTGGCTCCCTGACAACAGGGACTGCATAGCGACTCAGAGCAGAGAGAGAGCCTTGGTTTATTACCCTGCCTGCCAGTGACCCCACCAACATTGCAACTCTCACTTCCTTGAAACTCTGAAGACAGCGTAATGTCGTCAGTACAAACTTCTTGAGCTTGTTGTCTCAATACTGACCCCCTGAAGGTGCATCTCCAGCTCGGTATATTTCTCCCTTACAGTGCAACACTCACTGTGTGCTGCCCCTCCTGACAGTGCAGCACACCCTCTGTACGACCAGCCAGATGATGCAGCACACTCTTTCTACAGAGCCCTTGCTGTGTGCAGTTCTCTGTAACTGTGTAATACATCCAGCCTCCCCACCCCCGCCAATTTCCCACCATGATACAGAGTAATACATCCAGCCTCCCCCCGATTGCCCACCATGATACAGAGCAATACATCCAGCCTCCCCCCGATGGCCCACCATGATACAGAGTAATACACCCAGCCTCCCCTCCCCCGATAGCCCACCATGATACAGAGTAATACATCCAGCCTCCCCCCGATTGCCCACCATGATACAGAGCAATACATCCAGCCTCCCCCCGATGGCCCACCATGATACAGAGTAATACACCCAGCCTCCCCTCCCCCGATAGCCCACCATGATACAGAGTAATACATCCAGCCTCCCCCCGATTGCCCACCATGATACAGAGCAATACATCCAGCCTCCCCCCGATGGCCCACCATGATACAGAGTAATACACCCAGCCTCCCCTCCCCCGATAGCCCACCATGATACAGAGTAATACATCCAGCCTCCCCCCCGATTGCCCACTATGATACAGAGTAATA
>NC_057755.1:3182488-3183936 GCF_004010195.1 Chiloscyllium plagiosum | reverse complement strand
TGCCCACCGTAATACATCCAGCATCCTCCTGATTGCCCACCATGAGACAGCTTAATATATCTAGCCTTCCCCCCCCGATTGTCCACTGTGATACAGAGGGGAGTGCTGCATAGCTTCCTGGGTTGTAACGTTCATTGTTGTGGAACTAGGGTTATGAATGTGAACAGTAGTCAGGGTAATTTGTTAACAGGTAAGTGTGCAGGTAGCAGCTGGTAACCTGACAGCGTCTGGAACTACTGAATCCTTGACATTTTCTCAGGAAATTAATTCCATTGTATTTGGCAGCAATGACACTGCCAGCACCCACATGGTATGGTGATTTCTTTCCAGACTGTGTCAAAAATTTCAATAAGAACAGATCAGGTGAGGTTAAACATCTTGACCGTGACCAATTCATCACCCTGCATCGCTGTTTTTCTCAACGTTGTCAATTATCACAATGTTATTTGAGAGATTTTACTTGGATAAATTGGATGTTATGTTTACTGACATGACAACAGTGACTTTACACTGAAAGGGAGGCAAAGCCTTGCTTTAACATCAGATCTGACCATCAACATTACAGCTCTTCCTTCACTGTGTCTCTGAAAACAGTGTAATGATGTCAGTGCAGACTCCCTGAGTTTGCTGTCTCAGTACTGACCCCTGACAGTGGAGCCCTCTAGCTGTCACATGAATGACTGCTGAATGGTTCCCTGGGCTGGAACATTCTTGAGTGTGTCATAGAGTCATAGAAATGTACAGCATGGAAACAGACCCTTTGGTCCAACCCGTCCATGCTAACCAGATGTCCCAACCCAATCTAGTCCCACCTGCCAGCACCCGGCCCATATCCCTCCAAACTCTTCCTATTCATATACCCATCCAAATGCCTCTTAAATGTTGCAATTGTACCAGCCTCCACCACATTCTCTGGCAGCTCATTCCAAACACGTACCACCCTCTGCGTGAAAAAGCTGCCCCGAGGTCTCTTTTATATCTTTCCCCTCTGACCCTAAATCTATGCCCTCTAGTTCTTGAGTCCCCGACCCCAGGGTAAAGACTTTGTCTATTTATCCTATCCATGCCCCTCATAATTTTGTAAACCTCTGTAAGGTCACCCCTCAGCCTCCGAAGCTCTAGGAAAAACAGCCCCAGCCTGTTCAGCCTCTCCCTGTGGCTCAGATCCTCCAACCCTGGTAACATCCTTGTAAATCTTTTCTCAACCCTTTCAAGTTTCACAACATCTTTACGATAGGAAGGAGACCAGACTTGCAATATTCCAACAGTGGCCTAACCAATGTCCTGTACAGCCACAACATGACCTCCCAACTCCTGTACTCAATACTGTGACCAATAAAGGAAAGCATACCAAACGCTGCCTTCACTATCCTATCTACCTGCGACTCCACTTTCGAGGAGCTATGAACCTGCACTCCAAGGTCTCTTTGTTCAGCAACACTCCCTAG
>NC_057755.1:3167196-3182106 GCF_004010195.1 Chiloscyllium plagiosum | reverse complement strand
CTTTACTGCCCTTCTTAAACAGTGGCACCACGTTTGCCAACCTCCAGTCTTCTGGCACCTCACCTGTGACTATCGATGATACAAATATCTCAGCAAGAGGCCCAGGAATCACTTCTCTAGCTTCCCACAGAGTTCTCGGGTACACCTGATCAGGTCTTGGGGATTTATCCACCTTTAACCGTTTCAAGACATCCAGCACTTCCTCCTCTGTAATCTGGACATTTTGCAAGATGTCACCATCTATTTCCCTACAGTCTATATCTTCTATATCCTTTTCCACAGTAAATACTGATGCAAAATATTCATTTAATATCTCCCCCATTTTCTGAGGCTCCACACAAAGGCCGTCTTGTCATTAACATAATTACAAATGTGAGGAGCAATCATAGTAGTTTCCCACGTTAATAGGTGACAAGGCAGTTCCTACCTGTGACCAGCTGGCTACAGGGTAACCTCGCATTTGTCTCCCTTGCTTAGCTTTTTTCTGACAGTTCGCATTTATCGCAGTGATTCATGATTGTGTATCTAACAGAATAATGAATGTGAGCAGTGATAATGGGAATTTCCCATGTTAACTGGTAACTCAAGAGAAATTAATTCCAGTGTGTTTGGTAACAGTGACACTGCTAACATCCAAATGTTTTCTTCATTTCTTTTCAGAAAGGAACAAAGTCAGTAATTTTGAAGACGGATACAGATCTGGTGAGGGAGAAAATGCTTTATCAAGACAGATTTGTTGTCTTCACATAGCTGATTTCCAAAAGTGCTCCTTTATCACAGTATTCTTTATAATGTTTATCCCTGCAGAGTTTGGACATTGTGTGGACCATGTGACAACAGTGACTGTCCATTGAAGGAAGGCTGACAGAGCCATAGTTTAATATCTTGCTTGCATTGACACTGTCAACATTGCAGTTCTCAGTCATGTCTCTGAAAACAGTGTAATGCTGTTCAGTACAGATTCCCGGAGTTTGCTGTGGAAGCATTTATCCCCTGACAATGCAGTACGCCCTCTGACAGTGCAGCCCTCCCTCTGAACTGTGCTTTCCCCCACCCACCATTGTACAGGGATGAGGTCTGAATGGCTTCTTGGATTGTTAGATTCAAGATTGTGTAGCTAACTCCATTATGAAGTATAACTCAAGAAATCCTGGTTGTGAATAGCAGGCTACATGGTAATTTCAGTGAGTTCTAAAAACTGCATCCTGAGTATTTATTTAGTAAATTAGTTGCAAGTTAATTGAAAATGGTGGCATAGCGAACTTCCAAGTGCTTTCCAGGTGGGGTCAAGGGTCAGATTTGAAAGGGGAAGTGTGGATCAAATGAGTTGGACGAAACTTTGCTGACACTCTCTCTCTCTCATACAGCTGCTTTCTGAAAGTGCTCATTTAGCATAGTGTTATTTGATGCATCTTGCTTTGCACAAATGGGCCATTGTGTTTCCCAACATGACAACAGTGACTGAACACTGAAAGAGGGCAGACGTGTCTTGGTTTAACATCTCACCTGATAGTGACACCATCAACATTGTAGCTCTCCCATAATCATGTCTCACAATACAGTGTAATGCTGTCAATACGGACTCCCTGAGTTTGCTGTCTAAGGCCTGACAACTCTGGTGCATCACTTACTCTGTATGGCCGCCCTGACAGTGCAGCACTCCCTCTGTGCTTCTCCCGATGGTATGGCATTCCGTCTATACTGCCTGGTGACATTGCAGTACTCCCTTTGTACTGGCATCTGACAGTGCTGCACTCCCTGGGTACTGTCCCTGTGATTGTGTAGCACTCTGTCTCTATTGCCTCCCCTGATTGTACAGCACTCCCTCTGCACTGCAACCCCTTATTGTATAGCACTCCCCCTTACAGCCACTGTGGTAAAGAGACGAGGGCTGAATGGCTTCTTAGATTGTTGGATTCATGATTGTATAGCTAGCTCCATTATGAATGTGAATAGTGATAATTGTAATTTCTCATGTTAACAGGGACCTACAAGGACTTACCCCGGGACCAGTGGGATGGCAGAAACTACGGAATTGGTAAGGGGGGAGCGGGATTGAGAGTTTGGATAACACAGAAGATAGATGTCCCAGGAAAGCATGGTAATCTGATTGGTTAGTGAGTAATTGACAATAGGGACTGTTTTTCACCAGCTGAAGGTGTTGTAAAACTTTGTTCCAGTCTAAAGGGATAATTATAAATGTAAGAGATGTCAGGAGAGGCCAGCCAAGTGGAATATACAGCTTGTCACATGTGGAGAGACCTGGATGCTGTCTGTGTCCTGGGTGACCACACGTGGAGGAAGGGTTCCCATTTGCAGAAGCTGGAGCTCATAATCTCTTAGCTCCCATGCCACATTCTCGAGGCTGAGAGTTATGTGGGTAGCAAGTTTAGAGAGGTCACACCACAGCTCAAGGGCCTAGAGGAAGGAAGGGAATGGGTGGTGACCATCAGACAGCCCTGAAAGAACAGATAGGTAGTGCAGCAGTCTACCGGAGTCCCACTTACAAACTGGTGGGAGGAAGAGGAAAGGAAGAGCGGTAATGATGGAAGATTCTTTCGTCAGGGGAGCAGAAAGGCATTTCTGCATTCAAAGTCAAGACTGCAGGTGAGTGTGTTGTCTCCCTGGAGCCAGGGTCAAGGATGCCACTGAATGGCTGCACGGCATCATTAAAGGAGAAGGTGATGAGTTCGAGGTTTTAGAGTCATAGAGATGTACAGCACGGAAACAGGCCCTTCTGTCCAACCCGTCCATGCCGACCAGATATCCCAACCCAAACTAGTCCCACCTGCCAGCACCCGGCCGATATCCCTCCAAACCCTTCCTAATCATATACCCATCCAGATGCCTCTTAAATGTTGCAATTGTACCAGCCTCCACCACTTCCTCTGGCAGCCCTTTCTACCCTTGGAGTGAAAAAGTTGCCCCTTAGGTCTTTTATATCTTTTCTGTCTCACCCTAAACCTATGCCCTCTAGTTCTGGACTCCCTCACCCCAGGGGAAAAAGCCTTGTGTATTTACCCTATTCATTGTGGTATATGTTGGTACCAATGTTACGGGCAAAGTGAGGAATAAAGTCTTACACCAAGAGTTCAGGGAGTTAGCAGCAGGTTAAAGCAAGACCTCAAAGATTGTAATCTCTGGAATACTTCTGATGCCATCCGCTAGTGAGTGTCAAAACAGGAAAATAAGACAGATAAGTGCATGGCAAAGGCACTGGTACAGGGTTGCATGTTCTTGAATCAGTGGGACCTCTTCTGGGACAGGAGTGACCTGTATAGGAGGGATGGGTTGTACCTAATATGAGGGGAACCAGTATCCTCAAAGGACTACTCTTTAAACTCGAGTGGCGGGGGGTGGGAACCAGGGCAGCAAGTTGAGAGATTGAGGGGAAGACAGTTATAATGATCAATAAGTCTGAAAGGAAGAATAGACAGGGACACAGTTAATGAACACAGTGGGGCTAGGGGTTTGATTGTGTTTATTTCTCAGTGCAAGAGTATTTTGGCTGAGGCAGATGAGCTTAGAGCCTGGATCATGACATAAGACATCAGTTCATGTTGTGGCCATTACAGGGACTTGGTTTCAGAGAGGGACAGGACAGGCCTGGGCAGTGTTCCAGGGTTTCGATGTTTTAGACGAGATAGAGAAGAAAGTAAAAGAAGATGGAGAGTTGTATTATTAATCAGGGAGAATGTCACAGTTGTAGTCAGAGAGGACATATTGCTGGGGTCATCCACCATGGCAATATGGGTAGAGCTCAAAAATAGGAAAGGTGAAATCACTCTGATGGCATTACACTATAGGGCTGCCAACAGTCACCGGGACATTGAGGAACAGATATATAGGTGGATTATAGAATAATGCCAAAATAACAGGTTTGCCATAGTGGGTGACTTTAACTCCTGTGAAATTGACTGTGACTCCCTCACAGCAAGAAGCTTAGATGGGACAGATTTGTTAGGTATATGCAAGCTGAATTTGTAAAACAGAATATGGATAGTCCAACTAGAGGAGGGGTCATACTGGATCTTGTGTTGGCAAATGAGCCTGGCCAGGTGACTAATCTTCCAGTGGGGCAGCATTTTGGAAACAGCTCCTCAAGTTTTAAGACAGTTATGAATAATGATAAATCAGGACCTTGCGGGAAGGTACTAAATTGGGGGAGGGAAAATTATAACAGTATTAGCCAGAAGCTCGGGAGTGTTAATTGGGAGGAGCTGCTATTGGGCAAGTCTACATTTCACATGTGGGAATTGTTTAAAATTCTCCTAATCAGAATTCAGGGCCGGCATGTTCTAGTGAGTTGGAAGGACCAAGGTGGAAAGTGTGGGATTGCCAAACTACAGGAAGGATGTGGAGGCCTTGGAAAGCGTGCAGAAGAGGTGTATCAGGATGCTGCCCAGATTAGAGGGTATGAGCTCTCAGAAGTGGCTGGCAGACTACGGTTATTTTCTCTGGAGGGCAGAGGCTAAGGGGAGAGCTGTTAGAAGTTTATTAAATTATGATGCATTAATAGGTTTGACGGTCAGAATTTTTATCCCAAAGTTGAAATGTTTCGTACTAAAGAGCATGAATTTGAAGTGAGGGGGAGAGGGGGGGAAAGCTCAAAGAATGTGTTTGGGCAAAATGTTTACACAGAGTGATAGGTGCTTGGAACGCTGCCAGAAGTAATGATAGAAACAGATATGACAGAGGTGTTTAAATGGCTTTTAGATAAACCCGTGAATAAGCAAGGGATGTAGGGATATTGGCCAGGATAGGCAGCAGGAACTTGTTTAATTTGGTGTCATGTTAAGCATGAACAGGGCCTGTTCCTGTGCTATACTGTTCTATGTTGTATGCAGCCGTGCTGTTTTTAGCTGTGACTAACAGGCAGCATATCTCATGGGGTCCTGACTATCACACCTTCACCGTTTTCTCAGTTAATTCATTCTAGTGCATTTGGCAGCAGTGACATTGTTAACATGCAAATGTTTTGGTGATTTGTTTTCAGGTTGACTCAGACATTTCGGTGAAGTTCATAGCTTCGGTAAGGGCGAATCAACTTTTACCAGTTAGTCAGCCTTACATACCTGTTTTCTGAAAGTGCTCTTTCACCGCAATATTATTTGAGAGATCATTCTGTACAGAAATTGGTTGTTATGTTGATCACATGACAACAGGGACTGCGTAGTGATAGAGGGCAGACAGATGGTGTGGCACTCCCTCTATACAGTCCTCCCTGACAGTTCGGCACTCCCTCGGTACAGGGTCTCTGATGATGCAGCACTTGCACTGTAAAGCTCTCTCTGATGGTACAGCCCTTTGCCCCCTGTACAGTGTCTCTGCTCGTGCATCACTCACTCTGTACAGTGTCCATGGGGCAGGATTCCCTGTATGCATTATCTCTGGTGCAATACTCCCTGTGTACAGTACTTCCTGATAGTACAGCACTCACTCTGTACAGTGTCTCTGGTGCAGGATTCCCTCTATACAGTCTCTCTGGTACAACACTCCTTGTGTCGAGTCCTCCCTGACTGTGCACACTCCCTGTGTATAGACCTTCCTGATGGTGCAACACTTGTTCTATGCTGCCGCCAACACAGCTGCATGCACTCTTTGCTGACTCCCTCTGCACTGCCACCATGGTGCAGTTGAGTGCTGAATGGCTTCCTGGGTTTTAAGATTCATGATTGTGTCTTGCGCATCTTTATGAATGTTAGGTGTAATAATGATTTCCTGTGTTCACAGGTTGCCATGTAGTTCTTAGCTGTGACTGGCAGGCTACATGGTAACTTCCCAGAATCCTGAATTACTGTATCCTTGAGTTTTTCTCAGTAAATTAATTTTAATGTGTTTAGCAACAGTGAGACTGCTAACATCCAAATGTTTTCTTCATTTCTTTCCAGACTATGCTGCATCCTCTCAGACCTGAAATGTCTCATACTCAATTTAAGGTGAGGGGGTAAAGTTCAAAGAATATTTTTGGGCAAGGTTTTTACACAGAGTGATAGATGATTTGTTTCCAGGTTGGCTCAGATATTTTGTTGAAGTTCTCAGATTCAGTAAAGAGGAATTGGCTTTTACCAAGACAGGTTGGTCAGCCTTACGTCCCTGTTTTCTGAAAGTGCTCATTCATCATAAAGTTATTTGAGAGACCATTCTCATCAGAAATTGAACGTTATGTTGATCATGGACTGCAATGTGATAGAGGGCAGACAGAACCTGGGATTCAGATTTCGTGTGACAGTGACACCATCAACATTGTAGCTGCCTGAGTTTGCTATCTCAGCACTGGACCCCTGACAGTGCAGCACCCTCTCTGTCCTGCACCCCTAATGGTCTAGCACTCCCTGTTACGAAGATGTAGGGTGTACTGTACCTTTAAGAGAGTTACTTGACAGTACCAAGCGTTCTCAATGAGGTAACAATGTAACACTTGGTCGAAAGCTAAATTAGCTGGCTGCCTGGAAATGACTAGATGATTAGATTACTTACATTGTGGAAACAGGCCCTTCGGCCCACCAAGTCCACACCGCCCCGCCGAAGCGCAACCCACCCATACCCCTACATTTACCCCTTACATTTACCCCTTACCTAACACTTCGGGAATTTAGCATGGCCAATTCACCTAACCTGCGCATCTTTGTGACTGTGGGAGGAAACCGGAGCACCCGGAGGAAACCCACGCAGACACGGGGAGAACATGCAAACTCCACACAGTCAGTCCCCTGAGGCGGGAATTGATCCTGGATCTCTGGCGCTGTGAGGCAGTAGTGCTAACCACTGTGCCACCGTGCCGCCCATGACAAAACAGATTCAAATTAGGCCCATCAGTTTAAATTATACCCAGATCCAGTTTGAATTGAGTATATTGACAATCTTAAAAGCCAATGACACAATCTGATGCTTTGGGGGTGGGGGGGTACAAGACTGGGGAAAATTAAATAATTGAGAGGAGAACTGCCAAGCCAATAACATCTGCGCATTGTCCAGAAAATCATTCTCTTAAAAGGTCCCTTTATCGATCAGTCACCTGTGAAACAGTATTCCCAAGCAGAAGAAAAGACCGAAATACAGAGTAGAATGAAAGCTGCCTGGTTTTTAATCAGGCGTTTTGTTTTGTAAATTATAATCGGGAGTTTAATCAGACTACTAATATAGAAGGGAAGGTAAAAGATAGGTTAGAGTAAGGACTTGTAAATAATTATTAGTTAATTATTCTCTGCTATAATTTAAGAAATAAAGTTGTTATTTTTACTTTAAATAGTTCTTGGCCACTCGAAGTTTACAGATTACTACATGGGATAAATCTTTTCTGTGTTGCTGGTTTTAAATTAAGCAGGAGAGTTTACCCCATGTCATTACACTCGCTCTGCGCATTTGACCCAGACATTGCAACATGCTGAGGGAGAGTATACATCCGATGAGAGGGAAGAGGCCTTACCAAGAAAGAAAAGTCGCCCTAGTGTAGTTGCTTTCTGAAAGTGCTCGTTTATCATCGTGTTATTTAATGGATCTTGCGCTGCACAAATGGGCCATTGTATTTCCCTACATGAGAACAGTGGCCGTACACTAAAAGAGAACAGAGACTTAGTTTAACATCTCGCTGGACAGTGACATGGTTGAGATTGCAGCTCACTCTTAACCATACGTCTGAAAACAGCGTAGTGATCTCAGTGCAGAATCCTTGAGTTTGCTGTCTCAGTACTCACCCCTAGTGATGCAGCATGTAACGTGTACTACCCCACTAATAGTGCAGCAGTCCCCCAGCACTGACTCCTGAAGGTGCACCCAACCTCTGGACTTACCCCCAAATTGTGCCATAGTCTCTCTTTGCTGTCCCTTGACACTGCAGTATTCTCTGTATATTGCAGCCAGAGAGTGCAGTATTCCCTCTGTACTGACCTCCTGCCTGTGCAGCTGTCCCTCTGTACTGCCACAATTTGCACTGGGGAAATTGTTGGAGTCTATCATCAAGGGTAGGGTAACTCATCAGCCCAAACAGTTTCAGTTAATCAGGATGTGTCAGCATAGATTCAGGAAGGGTATGTCATTCCTGACAAACATGACAACGTTTTTTGAATACGTGACAAAAGCAGTAGACAGGTAACGCAATGGATGATATTCGTAGATCACTTTGATTAATTCCTACTGTGAATCTCACATGTGCAGGAATTCCCATGTTAACAGTTAACATGTACATGTGACTGGCAGGCAACATAGTAACCTCACAATGTCCCAAACAACTACATCGTTCGCATTTTCTCAGTAAATTAATTCCAGTGTATTTGGCAACAGTAACAGTGCTAACATCCAGATGTTTGGATGATTTCTTTTCAGACAGAGTCGAGGTTAGGCCTTGACAGAAAGACTTTAACTCAGGTGAGTGGGAAAAGGCTTTGTGAACACAAAGTAGACTCATTGCGTCCGGAATGAGGTGGGTAAACTTGCAGCATGGGTTGGTACCTGAGATTTTGATGTTGTGGCCACTTCAGAGACATGGGTAGAGCAGGTTCTGGGATTTAGATATTTCAGTAAGAACAGAGAAAATGGTAAACGAGGGGGTGGTGTGGCACTTTGAGACAAGGGCAGTAATACAGTTGCAGAAAGGACATTTGAGGACTCTCCTACTGAGATAGTATGGGCTGAGATTAGAAACAGGAAAGGAGAGGTTACCTTGTTGGGAGTTTTCTATAGGCCTCCAAATAGTTCGAGATGTCGAGGGTAGGATAGTGAAGATGATCCTTGATAGGAGTGAGAGTAACAGGGTAGTTGTTATGGGAGACTTTAACTTTGCAAATATTGACTGGGAATACTGTAGTTCAAGTACTTTAGATAGGTCAGTTTTTGTTCAATGTGTGCAGGAGAGTTTCCTGACACAGTATGTAGACAGGCCAACAAAGAGCAAGGCCACATTAGAATTGTTTCTGGGTAATGAACCTGGTTAGGTGTTAGATTTGGAGATAGGTGAGCACTTTGGTGATAGTGACCATGATTCAATAATGTTTACTTTAGTAATGGAAAAGATGACGTACATACCACAGGGCAAAAGTTATACTGGGGGAAAGGCAGTTACAATGCGATTAGGTAAGATTTAGGATGCATAGGATGGGGAAGGAAACTGCAGGAGATGGGCACAATTGAAATGTGGAGCTTATTGAAGGACCAGCTACTGCGGCTCCTTGGTAAGTGTGTACCGGTCAGGCAGGGAGATCGTTGTCGAGCGCAGGAGCTGTGGTTTACTAAGGAAGTCGAATCTCTTTTCAAGAGGAAGAAGAAGGCTTATGTTAGGATGAGATATGAAGGCTCAGTTAGGGCGCTTGAGAGTTACAAGTTAGCCAGGAAAGACCTAAAGAGAGCTGAGAAGAGCCAGGAGGAGACATGAGAAGTTGTTGGTGGATAAGATCAAGGAGAACCGTAAGGATTTCTACAGGTATATAAGGAATAAAAGAATGACTAGAGTAAGGTTAGGGACATTCAAGCGTAGTAGTAGGAAGTTGTGCGTGGAGCTGAGGAGATAAAGTGTGAAATGAATACTTTTTGTCAGTATTCATACTAGAAAAAGACAATGTGGTTGAGGGGAATATTGGGATACTTGCTACTAGACTAGATGGGATTAAGGTGCATAAGGAGGAGGTGTTAGCAATTCTGCAAAGTCTGAAAATAGATAAGTCCACTGGACCACATGGGATTTATCCTAGGATTCTATGAAAAGCCAGGAAAGAGGTTGCCAAGCCTTTGGCTTTCATCTTTGTCATCATTGTCTATGGGAATAGTGCCAGAAGACTGGAGGATAGCAAATACTGTTCCCTTGTTCAAGAAGAGGAGTCGAGACAACCCTGGAAATTGTAGACCCATGAACCATAGTTTGGTTGTAGGTCAAGTGTCGGAAGGGTTATAAGAGATAGGATTTATAATCATCTAGAGATGAATAAGTTGATTAGAGATAGTCAACACGCGAAGGGTAGGTCGTGCCTCACAAACTTTAACTGCTTTACCCTCATCCACCTGTTTGGTCACATTCTCATAAATCTCAATAATGTGGTGTGTATGGATTTCAGTAAAGGCTTTTGAATAAGGTTCCCCACGGTAAGCTATTGCACAAAACATGGAGGCATGGGTTTGAGGGTGATTCAGCGGTTTGGATCAGAAATTGCCTTGCTAAAAGAAGACAAAGGGTGGTGGTTGATGGGAAATATTTATCCTGGAGTTCAATTGCCAGTGGTGTGCCGCAAGGATCTGTTTTGGGTCCACTGTTGTTTGTCATTTTTATAAATGACCTGGATGAGGGCAGAGAAGGATGGATTAGTAAATTTGCGGATTACACTAAGGTCGGTAGAGTTGTGGATTTCAGGGAGACATAGATAAGCTGCAGAGCTGGGCTGAGAAGTGGCAAATGGAGTTTAATATGGAAAAGTGAGAGATGATTCA
Source organism: Chiloscyllium plagiosum (assembly GCF_004010195.1). NCBI lineage: Eukaryota > Metazoa > Chordata > Chondrichthyes > Orectolobiformes > Hemiscylliidae > Chiloscyllium > Chiloscyllium plagiosum. The sequence continues at coordinate 3,171,690 of NC_057755.1, read as the reverse complement.
CTTTGGAAGAAGTGACAGGAATGCGGAATATTGGTCTAAGGGTAAGATTCTTGGCAGTGGAGATGAGCAGAAAGATCTCTGCATCCAGATACATAGATCCTTGAAAGTTGCCACCCAGTTGATAAGGTTGTTAAGAAGGCATATGGTGTGTTTATTGGTAGAGGGATTGAGTTTCGGTAACATGAGATTATGCTGCAGCAGTACAAAACTCTGGTGCGGCCACGTTTGGTGTATTATGTACAGTTCTGGTCACCACATCATAGGAAGGATGTGGAAGCTTTGGAAATGGTTCAGAGGAGATTTAATAGGATGGAGCCTGATATGGAGGGAAGGTCTTACGAGGAAAGGCTGAGGGACTTGAGGCTGTTTTTGTTAGAGAGAAGAAGGTTGAGAGGTGAGTTAATTGAGATGTATAAGATAATCAGAGGTTTGGGTAGTGAGAGCCTTTTTCTCAGATGGTGATGGCTAGATGAGAATGGAATAGTGTAGATTAGGTGGGCTTCAGATAGTCAGTGCAACATCGAGGGCTGAAGGGCCTGTACTACTACACTGTAATGTTCTATATTCTATTGCACTTTCTGAACTTTTGTCATGATGCTGTTTGAGGGATCTTGCTGTACACAAATTATCCATTATGTTTCCCAACATGACTATAAGAAGCACACTGAAAGGAGTCAGACGGTCTCTTTTAGTATCTAATCTGATTGTGACACCATTGACATTGCAGCTATCCCTTAGTCATGCCTCCCAAAAGAGTGTAGGTGCCTCATAATGGACCACCTGTGTGCTGTCAGTACTGCCCCCAATGGTGCTTTGCTCCTTCAGTACTGCCCCCACCTTTGAAACAGGGCAGTATGCCCTCAGTAATGACCCTCTGACAGTGCAGCACCTATTGCTGCTTGAAAATGCTGCATTCCTGCAGTATAATTCTTCCAATAGCACAGAGCTCTCTTAGTGTAGACCCTTCGCTGGTGCGATGCTTCCTCAGTACTGATCCGCTGACAGTGCAGCTTTCTTTCAGTATTGATCCTGGGATCCGCTGACAGTGCAGCTTTCTTTCAGTGTTGATCCTGGGACACTGCAGCATTCTCTCAGTACTGACTCTCCAACAGTGCAGCACTCCATCAGTACTAACTCTCCAGTAGTGCAGCACTCCATCACATTGTCCCAAACAACTGCATCCTTTGCATTTTCTCAGTAAATTAATTCCAGTGTATTTGGCAACAGTGCCACTGCTAACATCCAAATGTTTTGGTGATTTCTTTTCAGACAGAGTCGAGGTTAGGCATTGACAGAAAGACTTTAACTCAGGTGAGTGGGAAGCAGCTTTGTTAACAAGAAGTAGACTCATGGCACATTCTAAACGTGTTCATTACTGACCCTTTGACAGTGCAGCGCTCACTCAGTACTGACCCTCCGCCAATGCGGCACTCCCTCGATACTGACCCTTCAACAGTGCGGCATTCCCTCAGTACCTACCCTCCAACTGTGCGGCATTCCCTCAGTACTGACCCGCTGACAGTGCAGCGCCCCCTCAGTACTGACCCTCTGACAGTGCAGCGCCCCCTCAGTACTGATCCTCTGACAGTGCAGCACTCCCTCAGTACTGACCTGCTGACAGTGCAGCGCCCCCTCAGTACTGACTCTCTGACAGTGCAGTGTTGCCATAGCACTGACCCTCTGACAGTGCAGTGTTCCCTCAGCACTGACCCTCTGACAGTGCAACGTCCCCTCAGTACTGATCCTCTGACAGTGTGGTGTTCCCTCAGGACGGAACCTCTGACAGTGCTGTACTCTCGCAGTGCTGACCCTCTGACAGTGTGGCACTCCCTCAGTATTGACTCTCCAACAGTGCTGCACTCCCTGATCACTGACTCTCTATAGTGCAGCACTTCATCACATTGTCCCAAACAACTACATCCTTTGCATTTTCTCAGTAACTTAATTCCAGTGTATTTGGCAACAGTGCCACTGCTAACATCCAAATGTTTTGGTGATTTCTTTTCAGACTGGGTCGAGGTTCGGGCTTGACAGCAAGAGTTTAACTCATGTGAGTGGGAAACAGCTTTGTTCACACAAAGTAGACTCATGCCACTTTCTGAACATGTTCATTACTGACCCTCTGACAGTGCAGCGCTCACTCAGTACTGACCCTCCGCCAGTGCGGCACTCTCTCGGTACTGACCCTTCAACAATGCGGCATTCCCTCAGTACTGACCCACTGACACTGTGGTGTTCCCTCAGTACTGACCCTCTGACAGTGCAGCGCCCCCTCAGCACTGATCCTCTGACAGTGTGACCCTCCCTCAGTACTGACCCTCTGACAGTGCAGTGATCCCTCAGTACTGACCCTTTGACAGTGCAGCGCTCCCTCAGTACTGATCCTCTGAGCACGATACTCTTGCAGTACCGACCCTCAGACAGTTTGGCGCACCCTCAGTATTGACTCTCCAACAGTGCGGCACTCCCTGAGTACTGACCCTTCAATAGTGCAGCACTCCATCACATTGTCCCAAATAACTACGTCCTTTGCATTTTCTCAGTAAATTAATTCCAGTGTATTTGGCAATAGTGCCACTGCTAACATCCAAATGTTTTGGTGATTTCTTTTCAGACTGGGTCGAGGTTCGGGCTTGACACTAAGAGTTTAAGTCAGGTGAGTGGGAAACAGCTTTGTTCACACAAAGTGGACTCATGGCACTTTTTAAACATGTTCGTTACTGACCCCCTGACAGTGTGTTGCTCCTTCAGTACTGACCCTCCGACAGTGCGGTACTCCCTCAGTACCAACCCTCTGACAGTGTGGCACTCCCTCAGTACTGACCATCTGACAGTGCGGTACTCTCGCAGTACTGACCCTCTGGCAGTGTGATTCTCCCTCAATACTGACCCTCTGACAGTGCAGCGCTCCCTCAGTGCTGACTTTCCAACAGTGCAATGGTTCTTCTGTACTGAGTGACCTGCATAAAGAGGTTAAAAATGGATTCTCCTTGAATCCTGAGCCAAATATTTTTCTTTCAGCTTGCATCATTGAATAAGATTATCTCTGCTTAAATCTTACATTGCTGTGTTTAAAATGTACAATTTTTATTTGTTTACCCTTACAGTGAGTCATTTATTCATTCGCTGACTACAAAGTACCTTGGAATCCCCTGAAATGTGCTTAATCTTCCTTTTCTTCCAGCTACCTGAATACAGAAACATTTCAACACTGTACTTAGATATAGTCGAGGAGGAGAATGACTGTCTCAGGATTGTGAACTCTTTTTTCAGCAGAGAACTGAAGATTTTTGGTGTAAGAACCAAATATTTCTTCTCCATACCAATTTCACCCATGTTTCAACTGTTGCTCATTCTACCTGGTTTGCTATCACTGGCTGCCCGTTCCCAATCAGAGATAACTTGCCTTCAACAATGTCTAAAGCATTCCATTACGCAGCAGAAATGTCTGTCAGGCTGAAATGCACATTTTACAGAATGTCTGACATTCCTCTCTCTCACTCGTAAACACTGTCTGATATTCCTCTCTCTCACACAGAAACCATATCTGATATTCCTTTTTCTCACACACAAAGACTGTCTGATATTCCTCTCTCTCACACCGAAACCACTGCCTGATATTCCTGTCTCTCATATAAACCCCTGTCTGATATTCCTCTCTCTCACACAAATAAACCCCTGACTGATATTCCCCTCTCACACACGCAAACACCTGTCTGATATTCCTGTCTCTCACACATACACTCCTGTCTGATATTCCTGTCTCACACATGAACCCCTGTCTGATATTCCTGTCTCTCACACAGAAACCCCTGTCTGATATTCCTGTCCCTCACACATAAATCCTTTCTGACATTCCTCACTCTCATACATAAACCTATGTCTGATATTCCTTTCTCTCACACATGAACCCCTGACTGATATTCCTGTCTCTCACGCATAAACCCTGACTGATATTCTTGTCTCTCACACATAAACCCCTGACTGATATTCCTCTCAAACACACGCAAACACCTGTCTGATATTCCTGTCTCTCACACATAAACCCCTGTCTTATATTCCTGTCTCTCACACATACACTCCTGTCTGATATTCCTGTCTCTCACCCATAAAACCCTGACTGATATTCCTCTCTCACACACAAACCCCTGTCTGATATTTCTCACCGTCACACATAAATCTCTGTCTGATATATCTCTCACATATACACCCCTGACTGATATTCCTGTCTCTCACAGATAAACCTTGTCTGATATTCCTCGCTTTCGCACGTAAACCCTGTGCGATATTCCTCTCTCACACACACAAACCTGTCTGATATTCCTATCTCTCACACATAAACCCCTATCTGATATTCCTGTCTCTCACACATAAACTCCTGTCTGATATTCCCCTCTCTCACACATAAACCCTGTCTGAATTCCTCGGTCTTGCACGTAAATCCTGTCTGATATTCCTCTCTCACCCACACAAACCTGTCTGATATTCCCCTCG
>NC_057755.1:3161190-3165861 GCF_004010195.1 Chiloscyllium plagiosum | reverse complement strand
TCTTTCTCACACATAAACCCGAATCTGATATTCCTGTCTCTCACACATAAACCCTGACTGATATTGCTTTCTCTCACACATAAACTCCTGTCTGATATTCCTGTCTCTCACACATAAACCCCTGTCTCATATTCATCTCTCTCACACATAAACCCTGTCTGATATTCCAGTCTCTCACACATAAACGCCTGTGTAACATTCCTCTTTCACACACAAACCCCTGTCTGATATTCCTCTCTCTCACGCATAAACCCTGTCTGATATTCCAGTCTCTGACACATGAACCCCTGTCTGATATTCCTCTTTCACACATAAACCCCTGTCTGATAATCATCTCTCTCACACACATACACCCCTGACTGATATTCCTGTCTCTTACAGAGAAACCTTGTCTGGTATTAATCTCTCTCTCACAAGAACCCCTGACTGATATTCCTCTCTCTCATATATAAACCCCTGTCTGATATTCCTGTTTGTCACGCATGAACCCCTGTGTGATATTCCCCTCTCTCACACATAAACCCCTGTCTGATATTCCTGTCTCTCACACACAAACCCTGTCTGATATTCCTCTCTCTCCAACATAAACCCCTGTCTGATATTCCTGTCTCTCACACACATAAACCCTTGTCTGATATTTCTGTCTCTCACACAAAACCCCCTCTCTGATATTCCTCTCTCTCATATACAGAAACCCCTGCCTGATATTCCTCTCTCACACATAAACCCATGTCTGATATTCCTCTCTCTCACACATAAACCCATGTCTGATATTCCTCTCTCTCACATATAAATCCCTGTCTGATATTCCTGTCTCTTACACATAAACCCTGTCTGATATTCCAGTCTCTCACACATAAACGCATGTGTAACATTCCTCTTTCACACATAGAGCCCTGTCTGATATTCCTTCTCTCACTCACAAATCCTTTCTGATATTCATCTCTCTCACACATACACCCCTGACTGATATTCCTGTCTCTCACAGATAAACCTCTGTTTGATATTCCTCTCTCACACAGACAAACCCCTGTTTAATATTCCTGTCCCTCAAACATAAACCCCTATCTGATATTCCTCTCTCTCATACATAGACCCTTTTCTCATATTCCATTCTCTCTCACATAAACCTTGTCTGGTATTAATCTCTGTCAACAAGAACCCCTGTCTGATATTCCTGTCTCTCACACATCAACCCCTGACTGATATTCCTGTCTCTCACACATAACCCCCTGTCTGATATTCATCTCTCTCACACATACACTCCTGACTGTTATTCCTGTCTCTCTCACATAAACCTTGTCTGGTATTAATCTCTCTCACACAAGAACCCCTGACTGATATTCCTGTCTCTCACACATAAACCCCTATCTGATTTTCCAGTCTCTCACACAAGAACCCCTGACTGATATTCCTGTCTCTCACACATAAACCCTGTCTGATATTCCTGTCTCTTCTCTCTCACACATAAACTCCTGTCTGATATTCCTCTCTCTCACACATGAACCCTGTCTGATATTCCTCTCTCTCACACATAAACCCCTGTCTGATATTCCTGTCTCTCACACATAAACCCCTGTCTGATATTCCTCACTCTCACACATGAACCCCTGTCTGATATTCCTTGCTTCACACGTAAGCCCTGTCTGATATTCCTCTCTCACACACGTAAGCCCTGTCTGATATTCCTCTGTCTCACACATAAACCCTGTCTGATATTCCTCTCTCTCACATATAAGCCCCTGACTGATATTCCTCTCTCTCATACATAAACTCCTGTCTGATATTCCTGTCTCTGACACATAAACCCCTGTCTGATATTCCTCTCTCTCTCTCTCATATAATCCACTGTCTGATATTCCTGTCTCTCACACATGAACCGCTATCTGGTATTCCTTTCCCTCTCACACGTAAACCCTGTCTGATATTCCTTTCTTTTTCACAGAAACCGTTTCTGATATTCCTCTGTCTCACACATAAACCCTGTCTGACATTCCAGTCTCTCACACATAAACGCCTGTCTGATATTCCTCTTTCACACATAAACCCCTGTCTGATATTCCTCTCTCTCACACATACACCCCTGACTGATATTCCTATCTCTCACTGAGAAACCTTGTCTGGTATTAATCTCTCTCTCTAAAGAACCCCTGACTGATATTCCTGTCTCTCACACAGAAATCTTGTCTGGTATTAATCTCTTTCTCACAAGCACCCCTGACTGATTTTCCTTTCTCTCATTCATAAACTCTTGTGTGATATTCCTCTCTCTCACACAGAAACCTCTCTCTGATATTCCTCTCTCGCTCTCACATAAACACTGACTGATATTCTTCTCTCACACATAAAACCCTGTCTGATATTCCTGTTGTCACGCATGAACCCCTGCCTGATATTCCTCTCTTTCACACATAAACCCCTGTCTGATATTCCTCTTTCTCACACATCAACCCCTGACTGATATTCCTGTCTCTCACACACAAATCCTGTCTGATATTCCTGTCTCTCACAGATAGACCTCCTGTTTGATATTCCTCTCTCTCTCTCTCTCTCTCTCTCTCTCTCTCTCACACACACAAACCCCTGTTTGATATTCCTCTCTCTCACACATAAACCCGAATCTGATATTCCTGTCTCTCACACATAAACCCTCACTGATACTCCTCTCTCACACACATAAACCCCTGCGTGATATTCCTCTCTCTCACACACAAAAACCCATGACTGATATTCCTGTCTCTCGCACATAAACCCCTGTCTGATATTCCTGTCATTCATACATAAACCTCTATTTGATATTCCTTTCTCTCACACAAAACCCCCTGTCTGATATTCCTGTCTCTCACGCATCAATCCCTACCTGATATTCCTCTCTCTCACACAAAACCACTTGTCTGATATTCCTGTCTCTCACTCATCAACCCCTGCCTGATATTCCACTCTCTCTCTCACATAAACGCCTGTCGGATATTCCTTTCTCTCACATATAAACCTCAGTCTGATATTCCTGTCTCTTACACATAATCCCCTGTCTGATATTCCACTTTCTCACACATAATCCCTGTCTGATAATCCTCTCTGTCAGACATAACCCTGTCTGATATTCCTCTCTCTCAGACATAATCCTGTGTGATATTCCTGTCTCTCACAAGCATTAACCCGTATTTGATATTCCTGTCTCTGACACGTTAACCCCTTTCTGATATTCCTATATCTCACACACAAACCCCTGACTGATATTCCACTCTCTCACACATAAACCCTGTCTGGGATTCCTCTCTCTCATACACATAAACCCCTGTTTGATATTCCTCTCTCTCACACATAAACCCCTGTCTGATATTCCTGTCTCTCACACGCATAAACCCCTATTTGATATTCCTGTCCCTCACACGTTAACCCCTTTCTGATATTCCGCTCTCTCTCTCACACATATATCCCTGTCTGATATTCACCTTTCTCACACGTAAACCCCTATTTGATATTCCTTTCTCTCACACACAAACCCTTTCTGATATTCCTATATCTCACACACAAAGCCCTGTCTGATCTTCCTCTCTCTCTCACATACACCCCTGACTGATATTCCTCTCTCTCTCACATATAAACCCCTGCCTGATATTCCTCTCTTTCGCACATACACTCCTGTCTCTCACACATGAACCCCTGTCTGATATTCCTCGCTTCACACGTAAGCCCTGTCTGATATTCCTCTCTCACACGTGCAACCCTGTCTGATATTCCTATCTCTCACACATAAACCCTGTCTGATATTCCTCTTTCTCACATATAAGCCCCTGACTGATATTCCTCTCTCTCATACATAAACTCCTGTCTGATATTCCTGTCTCTGACACATGAACCCCTGTCTGATATTCCTCTCTCTCACATATAAACCCCTGTCTGATATTCCTGTCTCTCACACATAAACCCCTGTCTCATATTCATCTCTCTCACACATACACCCCTGACTGATATTCCTCTCTCTCTCACATCAACCCCTGTCTGATATTCCTATCTCTCACACATAAACTCCTGTCTGATATTCCCCTCTCTCACACATAAACCCTGTCTGATATTCCTCTCTCACCCACACAAACCTGTCTGATATTCCTATCTCTCACACATGAACCCTGTCTGATATTCCTCTTTCTCACATATAAGCTCCTGACTGATATTCCTCTCTCTCATACATAAACTCCTGTCTGATATTCCTCTCTCTCACACATGAACCCTGTCTGATATTCCTCTCTCTCACATATAAACCCCTGTCTGATATTCTTGTCTCTCACACATAAACCCCTGTCTGATATTCCTCACTCTCACACATGAACCCGTGTCTGATATTCCTCGCTTCACACGTAAGCCCTGTCTGATATTCCTCTCTCACACACGCAAACCTGTCTGATATACCTCTCTCTTACACATGAACCCCTGTCTGATATTCCTCTCTCTCACACATGAACCCTGTCTGATATTCCTCTCTCTCACATATAAGCCCCTGACTGATATTCCTCTCTCTCATACATAAACTCCTGTCTGATATTCCTGTCTCTCACACAAAACCCCCTCTCTGATATTCCTCTCTCTCATATACAGAAACCCCTGCCTGATATTCCTCTCTCACACATAAACCCATGTCTGATATTCCTCTCTCTCACACATAAACCC
>NC_057755.1:3119924-3139121 GCF_004010195.1 Chiloscyllium plagiosum | reverse complement strand
TGATATTCCTGTCCCTCACACGTTCACCCCTTTCTGATATTCCGCTTTCTCTCACACATAAACCCCTGTCTGACATTCCTGTCTCTCACACGCATAAACCCATATTTGATATTCCTGTCCCTCACACGTTAACCCCTTTCTGATATTCCGCTCTCTCTCACACATATATCCCTGTCTGATATTCACCTTTCTCGCACATAAACCCCTATTTGATATTCCTTTCTCTCACACATAAACCCCTATTTGATATTCCAGTCTCTCACACACAAAGCCCTGTCTGATATTCCTCTCTCACACATACACCCCTTTCTGATATTCCTGTCTCTCACACATGGACCCCTGTTTGATATTCACCTTTCTCATACATAAACCCCTATTTGATGTTCCTTTCTCTCTCACACAAACCCTTTCTGATATTCCTGTCTCTGACACATGCACCCCTGACTGATATTCCTGTCTCTCACATATAAACCCCTGTCTGATATTCATCTCTCTCACACACGCAAACCTGTCTGGTATTCCTGTCTCTCACACATAAACCTCGTGTGGTATTCCTGTCTCACACTCAAGGACCCCTGCCTGATATTCCTGTCTTTCTCACATAAACCTCTGTCTGATATTCCTCTCTCTCACATATAAACCTCTGTCTGATATTCCTGTCTCTTACACATAATCCCCTGTCTGATATTCCTCTCTCTCACACACAAACCTCTGTCTGATATCCCTGTCTCTCACAGACAAACCCCTGTTTGATATTCCTCTCTCTCACACATAAACCCCTATCTGATATTCCTTTCTCTCACACAAACCGTGTCTGATATTCCTCTCTCTCACGCATAAATCCTGTCTGATATTCATCTCTCTCACACATGCACCCCTGACTGATATTCCTGTCTCTCACACATAAACCCCTGTCTGATATTCCTCTCTCTCACACATAAACCCTGTCTGATATTCCTGTCTCTCAGAGATAAACCCCTCTGATATTCCTGTCTCTCACACACGTAAACCCCTGTCTGATATTCCTGTCTCTCACACATAAACCCTTTTCTGATATTCCTCTCTGTCACGCATAAACCTGTCTGATATTCCTGCCTCTCACACGTAAACCCTGACTGGTATTCCTCCCTCTCATTCACAAATTCCTGTCTGATATTCCTGTCGCTCACTCATAAACCGCTGTTTGATTTTCCTGTCTCTCACATAAACCCTGATTGATATTTCTGTCTCTCACACATAAACCCCTGACTGATATTCCTCTCTCACACACACAAACCCTTCCTGATATCCCTCTCGCTCACACGTAATTCCCTGTCTGATATTCCTCTCTCTCACACATAATCCCCTGTCTGATATTCTTCTCTCTCTCTCTCACATAAACCCCTGTCTGATATTCCTGTCTCTCACACATAAACCCCTGTCTGATATTCCTGTCTCTCACACATAATCCCCTGTCTGATATTCCTCTCATCTCTCTCTCACATAAACCCCTGTCTGATATTCCTGTCTCTCACACACAAACCCCTCTCTGATATTCCTGTCTCTCACACACGTAAACCCCTGTCTGATATTCCTGTCTCTCACACATAAACCCCTGTCTAATATTCCTGTCTCTCACACATAACCCCTCACTGATATTCCTGCTTTTCACACATTCTGATATTTCTTTCTCTCTCACACAATTTCTGTCACGTCAAATTAAAAGTTCCTGCCAGGCGCTCGAGCTGCTCTGTCATTTGAGAGTCATTTGAGGGGAGAGGTTGAGAAGGAATGTCCTTCACTGTAGCCTCAGGTATTAAACTTGTTTGTTGTTACTCTGTATAACAAACCAGCTGTCCAGCCAACTGAGCTAACTCAGATGTATCATAATGTCTTTTTCGAGCACATCAACCTCTGATGGTTCTCTCCAGCTGTGTCAGATATTCTCTCTGTCACAGAGCTGGCCTAATAGTTCCCTCTTTCACGGATGAAAGCTATTTCATATCTCTCTCTTGCTGACATGGTCCCGTCTGCTATCCTCCCATAACTTTAAAGTCATGCCTGATATTTCACTGTTTCCCACAACAAACTCGAAATGACGTTTTTTCTTGATCTGTCATTGAAATGTAAGTACATCGAGTCTGTCTCAATCGTGCAGATCATGACTAACCATGTCCTCAATATCATTTTCCCACACTTTCTCCACATTTCTTATGACATTACACTCCAGAAGTCAAACCAGTTCTATCTCAAACTTGATTAATGATTGAGCTTTCACAGTCCTTTGGGGAAGAGAATTGTGAAGAGTTACCATTCTCTCAATAAAGAAATTCCTCTTCATCTCAGTCTTAACAGACCTTTGAGATTATGGCTGCTGGTTCCAGAGGTAATACACATTGAAATCCTATGTATATTCATCCTTCAGTCATAGAGTCCTAGAGATATACAGCATGGAAACAGACCCTTCGGTCCAACCCGTCTGTGCCGACCAGATATCCCAACCCAATCTCGTCCCACCTGCCAGCACCCGACCCATGTCCTTCCAAACCCTTCCTATTCATATACCCATCCAAATGCCTTTTAAATGTTGCAATTGTACCAGCCTCCACCACCTCCTCTGGCAACTCGTTCCATACATGTACCACCTGCGTGAAAATATTGCCCCTTAGGTCTCTTGTGTATCTTTGACCCTCTCACCCTAAACCTATGCCCTCTAGTTCTGGACTCCACAACCCCAGGGAAAAGACTTTGTCTATTTATCTTATCCGTGCCCCTCGTGATTTTGTAAACCTGTATAAGGTCACCCCTCAGCCTCCGACGCTTCAGTGAAAACAGCCCCAGCCTGTTCAGCCTCTTCCTGTAGCTCAAACCCTCCAACCGTGGCAACGTCCTTATAAACCTTTTCTGAACCATTTCAAGTTTCACAACACCTTTGCAATAGGAAGGAGACCAGAATTGCACGCACTATTCCAACTGTGGCCTAACCAATCTGCAGTACAGCCGCAACATGACCTCCCAATTCCTGTACTCAATACTCTGACCAATAAAGGAAAGCATATCAAACGCCTTCTTCACTATCCTATCTACCTTCGACTTGACTTTCAAGGAGCTATGAACCTGCACTCTAAGGTCTTTTTGTTCAGCAACACTCCCTCGGACCTTACCATTGAGTGTATAAATCCTGCTGAGATTTGCTTGCCCGAAATGCAACACCTCGCATTTATCTAAATTAAACTCCATCTGCCACTTCTCAGCCCTCTGGCCTATCTGATCAAGATCCTGTTGTAATCTGAGGTAACCTTCTTTGCTGTCCACTACACCTCCAATTTTGGTGTCATCTGCAAACTTACTAAGCATACCTTTTATGTTCACATTCAAATCATTTCTGTAAATGACGAAAAGAAGTGGAGTCAGCACTGATTCTTGAGACACTCCACTGGTCACAGGCCTCCAGTCTGAAAAACAACCCTCCACCACCATCCTTTGCCTTTTTCGTTTGAGTCAGATCTGTATCCATATGGCTAGTTCTCCCTATTTTTGTGAGATCTAACCTTAATAACCAGTCTCCCATGGGGAACCTTGTCGAACGCCTTACTGAAGTCCATATAGATCACATCTACTGCTCTGCCCTCATCAATCTTCTTTGTTACTTCTTCAAAAAACTCAATCAAGTTTGTGAGACATGATTTCCCACGCACAAAGCCATGTTGACTATCCCAAATCAGTCCTTACCTTTCCAAATACATGTACATCCTGACCCTCAGACTTCCCTCCAACAACTTGCCCACCACCGATGTCAGCTCACTGGTCTATAGTTTCCTGGCTTATCCTTACCGCCCTTCTTAAGCGGTGGCACCACGTTAGCCAACCTCCAGTCTTTCAGCACCTCACCTGTGACTATCAGCGATACAAATATCTCAGCAAGAGGCCCAGCAGTCACTTCTCTGGCCTCCCACAGAGTTCTAAGGTTCACCTGTTCAGGTCCTGGGGATTTATCCACCTTCATGCATTTCAAGACATCCAGCACATTCTCCTCTGTAATATGGACATTTTTCAAGATGTCACCATCTAGCCCTTGGAAGAATTTTTAAGTTACAATGAGATCACTTCTTGTTGTTTGAAATTCTGCAGACTCAGACTTAGTTTCCCATTCTCCCCATGTAAACATCCCACCATCCCAGGGATTAATCTGGTAAACCTACATTGTTCTCCCTCCCTGGCAAGTATTTCCTCTACACACTGCTCAATATGACGTCTCACTAAGGTTCTAGACAATTGTGGTTGTATTCTTCTGTCCTCAGATTCTCTCAAAATGAATTGTTTTCCTTTATAATAGCTTTCTGCACCTACATGCTACCGTTTAATGATTTCTCAAGAAAGCCACCCAGATTCCTTTGGAAATTGGCATTTCCCAACTGATCATTATTTAAGAAATATTCTGTCTTTCAGTTTATTCTACCAAAGTGAATAATCTACCTCTATTTACATTATATGTCATTTGTCATGTTCCAACCCATTTACTAAGCCTGTCAAAGTCCTCTTGAGGCTTCTTTGCACCTTCCAAACAGCTTGCTCCCTCTTCCCCTGTCCCCTTCTTGTCCCCTTAACTCAGTTTGGTGCTATCAGCAAATTGGAAAATATTATAATTGGTCGGCGCATCCAAGCATATATATATAAAATATGTATATTGCACTGACCCTTTCTGTACTCCACTAGTAACAGCCTCACATTCTGAGGAACTCAAACAAATCCTGCCTGATATTTTCCTGTCACGCACAAATCCTGAATGGTTTCACACCTCCTCTGTGTTATAGTCTCATGTTTTCATCTGTCATGAACTCTAATTAATGTTTCTCTCTCTCTCACCCAAATCCTGGATGATAATTTCTATCTGTCTCACCCAGGAGTTTTTGTTGCTAAACCTGTACTATTGTCTCCCTGCCATTTGAATAACTTAACATTCTGATGTGGAATTACAGCTGAACTCTTCTTCTCTTGCAGATCACCGAGATAATGATTGGAATCACTCAGGTGGTGTTCAGTATTTCCCTGAATTTCACTGAAAGTTACATCTTTGCTGTTTTAATCGGGATTCCCTGGTGGACAGGAGTTTTGGTGCGTTTGTTTTCTTATCGATATTGACAAATCACTCAAAAGGCCAAAGAAATTCACAAGAGCAAAAATAAGAGTATTCAGTATGATCACTGCTGGTTTCTCTCTCGCTTCTACTGTTTCACCCAAACCTCATAACCCTTGGCTCAGAGTCGAAAGAGCTCAGCCTTTGAATAAACACAATCGTTGAATACCCCTAAATCTCCAGGCTAGAGAATTTCAAAGATTCACAGCCCTGTGAATACGGGAATGTCACTTCATCTCAGTCTTCAAAGGCCAATTCTGGAACACCTATTGGAAGACCTTAAACAAACTGGAACTCCTTTTCTCTATGCACGTAACTTAATGGAAGGTGTAAAGTTCTCATGGTGTTGACAAGAGGAAATATGCTGCCAGACTTACTGAATATTTTAAGCATTTCCTACATTCATAACTGATTTTTAAAATCCACAACGTTTTTCTCAGCTGTCATTGCAGAGACATCATCTTTTTCCTTCAGTCATGCAATGTCAGCCTCTAGCTAGGGCTAGCATTTATTTCCTGTGCAGAATTGTTCCAAAGAAGTTAGTGGTGAACCACAGTCATCGGGGTGTTTATTAGAAAGAGAATTCCAGAATTTTCACCTGGCAAGTGAAGGAATGTAGATGCAATTCCATGTCAGGATGATGCGTCGCCTGGAAGGACAAGTTGTATGTGGTGTATTCCTATGCTTTTGCTACCTTTGTGCTCCTAGGTGGTAGAAATGCCAGCTTTGGAAAGTTCCTTGGTGGTTACTGCTGAATATCTTGTAGACGGTACACAATGCTGCCAGTGAGTGACAGTGGTGAGGGAGTGAATTTTCTAAGTAATGGGAGGGGCACCAATAAAACGGGTTGCTTGTCCAGGATGGTGTTGAATTTCTTGAGTGTTGTGTGAATTGCACCCATCCAGGTCTGCTGGAGAGTACTTCACCAAATTTCTTACTTGTGCTTTCTGGATAATGACTAGGATTTTGGAGAGACAAGATGTGAGTACTCACACAGAATCCCTAGCCCCTGACCTGTTTTTGCAGCATGGGTAGTCCAGTTCAGTTTCTGGTCAGATAGGGAGAGGTTCAAGTCATAGTGGTGAGATGTGGAACTTGCTACCACAGATAGTGATCAAAGTAATTTTCTTAATATGTTTATTCAAGGCATGTGGAGGTAGCTGCCTAAATCAGTATTTATTATTCCTTCCTAACAGCTGTTGGGAAAGTGCTCATGAGCTGTGATTTTATACTGCTATAGATTTTTGGGTGTCGGTATGCCCACAGTTCTGTTAGGAACGGAGCTCCAGGATATTGATCCACAGACAATGAGTGAACTGCCATATAGTTCCATGACAGGATGGTGTGTCACTTGGATGGGCACTCACAAGCGATGGTGCTCCTTTGGCATCTGTGAGCTTGTCCTTTTGGCAGGGAGAGCTTGGCAGATCATTGGTCAGCCCTCAGCATGTGAGTATTGGGAGATTCATATGTGACAGTTCTATTGAATGTCAAAGACAGAGAGTTAGATTAAAAGTTCAGACTCTTCCAAAAGAAAATCAGGTGAGTAGTTGAGAGAAAAGTGGATAGAAAGATCAGCTGAAAAGCTGTGATGAGGATGGAATGGGTGGAGACTTATACAAAATAATTGCTACTTCATGCTGTACACATACATTTTAATCCTTTACATATGTATTTATAAATACAGAGTATGCTGCAAAGTGTTTTAATATTCAGTTTACAATTATTGTTACACCACCAATGTTTCTTACACAGTGTACTTCTATCCCACAGTTTATCATAGCAGGATCACTGGTGGTGGACATTATAAACACCGCGAATATCCACCTCGTAAGTATTTTTAACATTTTAACTTCTTGGGATTGTGTTGCATGACCTGGTCACAGTTTGTCCTGAAGATCCCCTTGAGGAGAAAGTGAGGTCTCCAGATGCTGGAGATCAGAGCTGAAAATGTGTTGCTGGAAAAGCGCAGCAGGTCAGGCAGCATCCAGGGAACAAGAGAATCGACGTTTCGGTCCTGAAG
The DNA here is from genome assembly GCF_004010195.1 of Chiloscyllium plagiosum. Lineage (NCBI taxonomy): Eukaryota > Metazoa > Chordata > Chondrichthyes > Orectolobiformes > Hemiscylliidae > Chiloscyllium > Chiloscyllium plagiosum. The sequence goes on along the minus strand of NC_057755.1, from coordinate 3,131,982 downwards.
AAGGGCTTATGCCCGAAACGTCGATTCTCCTGTTCCCTGGATGCTGCCTGACCTGCTGCGCTTTTCCAGCAACACATTTTCAGCTCTGAAGATCCCCTTCTCAAATCCTCCAGGTGGGAATTTACGATATAAACTGACCCAAGCCCAGTTGTTATTTCCATTTTATTTTGCAATATAATGCTTAAGTGAATGTGGTAGTACGAGCGTAAAATAGATAAGTGAGTGGCTGGAAAGATAATGTATTGGAGAGGAGTGTTTTTGATTTCTGGGACAGGAACATAAATTCAAGGGAAATGGGACCTGAGCAGGCCCTGGTAGACTGGACCGCAACTGAAACAGGATCCTTTTTCTTCCTGGATGAGTCTGGGAACATTTGAACTGAATTAGCTTTGGTATATGGGAACCTAGAAGTGATATTAAAGAAGGATGCCAATGTGCAGGGAAAGTCTGTCAACCGTGGAGTTAGTACGTCATGTTATCTATGAGCTTGTCCTTCACGCAGGGAGAGCTTGTGGCTTTGACAGATCATTGGTCAGCCCTCAGCACGTGTGTAATGGGAGATTCATATGCGACAATTCCATTGAATGTCAAAGACAGAGAGTTAGATTGAAAGTTCAGAGTCTTCCAAAAGAAAATCAGGTGAGTAGATAAGAGAACAGTGTATAGAAAGATCAGCTGAAAAGCTGAGATGGGAAGGATGGAGTGGACGGAGATTTGTACAAAGAGCAAAGACCAAAATAGTTGTTGCTTCATGCTGAGTGGAAAGGAATAATGTCTATCTGAGGATATATCTGAATGTGTGGAGTGAGGTAAATAAGACTGGTGAGTTATAGGCACATGGAAATCTAATGTTGTGGGTATAACTGAAACCTGGCCCTCAGTAGGACACAACTGGACAAGCATAACTACTTGTCATGACTTGGAGGTGCTGGTGTTGGACTGGGGTGGACAAAGTTAAAAACCACACAACACCAGGTTATAATTCAACAGACACTAGCTTTCAGAATGCTGCTCCTTCATCAGGTGGTTGTTAATGTTAGTGCTTCGAAACAAACGTTTTGGGCTATAACCTGGTGTTGTGTGATTTTTAACTATTTGTGGATACAAGATTTTCAGGAAAGAAGGGTGGAGGAAAGTCATGATTATTAAGGAGAATTTTGCAGTACAAGGAAGAGATATCCAGAGGATTGAAGGTTTGAATTAGTTTTCTGCGAACAAAAACAGGGCAGCTATATTGCTTATTGCTATCTATAAACCACCACCAGTTTACAGGGACATTAGGGAGAAATATAAGAATTGTCGAGTAATTATAATGAATTTTAATCATGTGATTTGGACTGGGACAGTTGTACAACAGAGTTCCTAGAATGTGTTCAGGACAATTTTCAGAATCAGCACAATTTCAGTCAAGCAAACATGGAGCAAACATGGACTGCGGATGCTGGAAGTCAGAGTCAATAGATGTGGAACTGGAAAAGCACAATAGGTCAGGCAGCATCCAAAGAGTAGGAAAGTCAACGTTCCGGGTGGAAACCCTTCGCCAGGACTGGGGAGGGGGAGGGGAACCCAATAGTATGTAGAGGGAGGTGTTAATGGGGATGGGGGAAAGGTAGGTGGGAACTTGATAGGTGAGTGAAGGTAGAGGGTTTTAGTGATTGGTCAGTGGGAAGGTTGGAGCAGATCGGTGAGTAGGAAGATGGACAGGTTCGGTCAGATCAGGGAGGTGAGGGGGGGGAAGGATGGGGTTAGACATGGGATAAGGTTGGGGTTGGAGGGATTTTGAAGTTGGTGAAATTAATGTTGAGTCCATTGGTCTGTAAGCATCTTAGGTGGCATATAACATTTGGGCTCCCCCTCCCCAGTCCTGACAAAGGGTTTCCACTCTGACAGTAGAGGAGGCCAAGGATGGACATGTCATCGGGGGAATGGGAGAGGGAGTTAAAATGGATGACAACCGAACGGTCAGTTTGGTTAATGATTCTTGGGAGTGAGGTGTGTTGAGTGGAGAGCATTGAGGGACGGTGGTCATTATCATGAAAGGTTTAGGTTTACTTTGGGCAAGTACATGGAACAATCCAGGGTTAGAATAATTAACTAGGGAAATTACAAAAGGCATTTGGTAAAGTCTCTGCAGTGGTGTGCAGCTAAGAGTTCCCTCGATAAAGGAATAGCAGAAAAATGGATCCAAAATTGTCTGAGTGACGAAAAGCAGTACAGAGTAGTTAATGGTTATTCTTTGGACAGGGCAACTTGTGTAGAATACTGGGTCACAGCTGGTGCATTTGGCACCAGACTTTTCTGAAAGATTGCAGAAAAAGTTCACAAAAATAGTTCCAGGGCTGAGGGTCATCTGTTTTGCAGATAAATTGGAGAAGTTTGGATCCTCTTTCTAATGTGTTTGAAAGCATGAGGGATTTGGATAGAATAAATACAAATAAACTGATCAGGAATCAGAAGAAAATTGAATTCAATTGACAAAAGAAATGACAGCAACAGAGCTTTTTGCCACCTGAGTCGTTAGGATTCGGAATTAGGTGCCCAGGAGTTTGGTGGCAACAGCTTCAGTTGAGGAATTCAACAGGAAGTTATCTGCAAAGGAAGAATGCACAGGACAATGGGAAGTTGACCAGGGAGGGGCGCTAGTTGAGTCACTGCTTCATTGAGACTGGACATGCATGTGGGCCAAATGAACTCCTCCTGTACTTTCCCTATTCTTTGGGTCCAGAGGGCTGGAGAAGAGACACTGATGTGGTCAACGATTTCAGGAAGACGTGGTGAGGGGGGAGAGGCGCAGTTAGTAGTTCCTCCAGAAGGGAGAGGACATCTTAGTTGTAAGTGGATTTGATAATGAGCTGATTGCAAAGTAACCTGTTTAAACTTCCTGCAGAAACAAGCAATAATAGTGATGCACATAGTCAGCTGTATCGCAGCTATTGTCGGTACAGGAGTTTACTTTGTCACACTCAACTTGATGGAACCACTAACCTCAAGCTTTTACTTTGTGAGTAGCTCTTCCGTTGTGAGTGTTCGGCAACAGTAAGATTTAGAAAGAGGGAGAGAAGAATAGAAAGCAGATACTTGAGAGAAAGGGAGGTTGTTCTCAAAGAGGGAGAGAAGGAGTCAGTGGTACAAAGTGGAGACAGTGCTTTGGAATAAGGGGGTGTTTGGGGGGGTAGGGGGAGAGAGAGAGAGAGGCTGGAGGGAAGAGAGAGAGCGAGCCAGAATTCAGAGCTGGGAAAAGAGAGAGATGGTTACGTCATCGGGGAAGAAATCTAGCAAGATGTCAGATTTAAGAGTGAGAGACAGTCTTGGCGTTGGGGTGCAGGTCAGATGTGGGGAGAACATAGAATGTTACAGCGAGGTAGAGGCCCTTCGGCCTCGATGTTGCGCTGACCTGCGAAAATTTATCTGATGCCCCCTAACCTACACCCTTCCATTATTGTCCATATGTATGTCCAATGCCCATTTAAATGTCCTTAATGTCAGCAAGCCTACTCCTATTGGAGGCAGGTCATTCCACGCCCCTACTACTTTGAGTAAAGAAACTACCCCTGATAGCTGTCCTAAATCTATCACCCCTCAATTTAAAGCTATGTCCCCTCATGTTAGCCTTCGCTATCTGAGGAAAAAGGCTCTCACTGTCCACCCTATCTAACCCTCTGATTATCTTACACATCTCGATTAAGCACCTCTCAACCTTCTTCTCTCCAATGAAAACAGCCTCAGTTCTCTCAGCCTTTCTTCATAAGACCTTCCTTCCATACCAGGCAACATCCTAGTAAATCTCCTCTGAACTCCCTCCAAAGCTTCCACGTCCTTCTTATAATGCAGTGACCAGAACTGCACCCAATACTTCAGGTGAGGCCTTACTAGTGTCTTGTACAACTGAAGCATGACCTTATGGCTCCGAAACTCAATCTCCCTACCAATAATACCAACACACCATATGCTGCCTTAACAGCCTTATCAATCTGGGTGGCAACTTTCAGGGATTTATGCACCTGGACACCGAGATATCTCTGTTCATCTACACTGCCAAGAATTTTACTATTAGCCGAGTACTGTACATTCCTGTTACTTCTGAAGTGAACTACCTCACACTTTTCCTCATTAAACTCTATTTGCCACTTCTCAGTCCATCTCTGCATCTTATTTATATCCCACAATAACTCAAAACATCCTTCGGCACTATCCATAACTCTACCTTAGTGTCATCCGCAAATTTTTAACCCATCCTTCTACGCCCACATCCAGGTCATTTATAAAAATGACAAACAGCACTAGCCCCAAAACAGATCCTTGGGACACACCATTGGTAACTGAGCTCCAGGATGAATATTTCTCATCAACCACCACCCTCTGTCTTCTTTCAGCCAGTCAATTTCTGATCCAAACCATTAAATCACCTTCAATCCCAAAACTGCCTATTTCGTACAATAGCCTACTGTGTGGAACCTTATCTAACGCCTTATTGAAGTCCATTTATACCACATCAACTGCCTTACCATCATCCACTTGTTTTGTCACCTTCTCAAAGAACTCAATAAGGTTAGTGAGACACAACCCACCCTTCACAAAACTGTTGACTATCCTGAATCAAATTATTCCTTTCCAGATGATTATAAATCTGTCCCTTATAACCTTTTACAACACGTTACGTACAACCGAAGTAAGGCTCACTGGCCTATAATTACCAGTGTTGTCCTGACTCCCATTCTTAAACAAGGGAATAGCATTTGCTGTCCTCCTGTCTTCTGGCACTACTCCTGTCAACAACGATGACATAAGAATTGAAGCCAAAGGCTCCTGGGCTTTACAGAGAATCTGAGAATAAATCCCATCCATTCCCAGGTCTTATCTATTTTCAGGTCTTCCAAAATTGCTAAAACCTCTTCTTTGTCAACCTCAATCCCACCTAATCTTGTAGCCTGTATCTCCGTATTCTCACTAACATTGCCCTCTTCCATTGTGAATACTGACGAAAAAAAGCGGGGAGAGTAAGAAATGTTCCTTAGAAAGTGGTACAGGACACAGCAAAGGGATTGGGTTTGTACCTGGAAGAGGGAGGACGTGACAGTAGAGCAGTGCTCTGGTAGGAGAAGGGCAAACGTCAGAGTTGGAGACTGCACTCAAGACTGAAGCACTGGATTGGATGATGGTGATAGGGCAGTGATTGGGTGAAGGGACCACTGCTGGCGAGAGGAGACAGTGACAGTTCATGGGGTGGGGAAGAAGAGAAAGGAAGCAGGGCTCGGGGAGATGTCTACCTCTTATAAAGTGGGGATTGAGTGCGAGACAGTGAAAGAGGCTGGGTTTGCATTGTTGATCAGGAATAGAGTTCAAGAAGTAAAGGATGAGGGGTAGGTCCCACACTGAAGAGTGGTGATTGGAGTGTCCCACTTTTGTGTTTTACAGTTGGGGCCATTGATGCTGGTATTCTTCCTCTTGCTGCTGTGTTTCCTGGAATGTATCATTGCCTTTTTCGTTTTATTCCTTCACTGTTCAGTCCTCGCTCAGAGTGTGCATGGTAAGCTTTTCAGGAAGGTCAGAGGGTGTTTGAGTGGTGGATAGTTTCACATCTCTCATTCAGTATTGCTCAGCAGCACGTATGTGTCTAAAGGCAGTGTGGGCAGGTAGGTCACTCCCTCACAGTGACCACTGCAGGCACCTAATTCTTCCTGATCTCCTATTACTCCTTCACCTTGCATATATCTTCCAGTCTAAGTCCCATAAAACCTCCGCATTTCTGTATGCTTTATGTCCAACCACCATCTTATTCAAGTCAGACAACCATCCCTATCTTTGTAACCTCCTTCAACCCCTTGACCCCTTCCTATCTCTATAGACTCCTCCAGCCCCTATACCCTTCCCTTTCTCTGTAATCTACTCTAGTCCCTACACCCCTCCCTATATCTGTAACCCCCTTCAGCCTTTACAATTTCTCCGCTCCCTCTTTCTCTGTAATCTCCTTCAGGTCCTGTACGCTCTCTACATCTGTAAGCCCATACAGGTCCTACACTCCTCCGTGTCTAACCTCCATCAGGTAACACACCTCTCCCTATCTCTGTAACGTCTTCCAGACCCTACATCCCTCCCTATGTCTATAACCTCCTGTATTCCCTCCACCCTCCCTATCTCCATAACCTCATTTGGCCCCTACACTGCCTCCCTACCTCTTTAACCTCCTCCAGCCCCTATCTCTGTGATCTCAGCCCATTGAAATCTCCAAGTTTGTAACCTCAGACTCCAACAACTATTTCTATCTTTTTAACCTTTGCAGCTCCTTGAACCTCCCAATGTTATAATCTCCTGCAACAGCTACAAAACTCCCTCTCTCTTGTACTGTTCCGGGCTCCTGCAACCTTCCCTGTCTGTGGCAACTCCTCTTCTCTGTGCTCTTTCAGCTGCTACAAATTTCCATGTCTCTGTCACCTCTTGCAACCTGCCTCACTTCTGTAACCTACTCTGTTTGTGGGTGGTGCACACATGTAAGGTTTCTGATTAGAGAGTAGGAAGTGGGAATCATTCTGTGGAGGTATGGACTGCTGCCAGTTAGGTGGGAGTGGATGCGAGGCCTGTGCTGAGGGCAGAGCTGTGCAAAGGGATGTGACTGCGGTGAGGGTTGGTGCTGTGGAGAGGTTGGGTAATTTGGGGAGAGGTGTTCGGGTGAGTAGGGAGGGTGGTGGTCTGGGAGGGCAGGTTAATGCTGCTCTTGAAGCTACATTCTTGAAGTAAAACAGGAAACAATCTCCACATTAATATTTTTAGCCAGGAAATCCCAATTGCATTTCCGAAGTCCACGTTGAATGTTGCTACTGGAAGATCCTGGAAAGACCAGTTTGCCGTTTGGAATTGCAGATGGAAACAGCAGCTCCCTCTTGAAGCCAAGGTGGCTCTTTGGTTTGGGACATCCTTCATTCCCTCCAGAAATGTCGCCAGCTGATCATGTTCCATTTTAGTCCAAAGGTTCCTCTTCTGTTGAAGCGATTGAAGTTGGGATTGCACAGGGAAAGAAGAGGTTAAAAAGCAAATAGGCCACATGACTATCTTAGTCACAGGGGTCAAGGCTGATCTCTCTCAGCACTGATCACCGTTGACCTCTTCATGTTGTCAAGATGAACCTCAGCTGTAAAGCTGGCCAAGAGGATTGGATTGCTGAAAATGCCCCTTTATTAATCGGGCCATCCTTCAGTGCCTCAAATTGTTTCCAAAAACCTCCCTGATATGTTTCTACATGTCAGGTAACGTCTGCAAGTGATTGTCTGATGTTATCGTGGTTCTGTACAGTAACATCACACACTTCGAGTTCAGGAAGGGCACATTTGGCCATCTTTGAGCTTGTTGAAGTGTTGTTGAATTTGTCCCACACTTTTAATCTTGCAGAGGTTTCATACATTGACCTGATTTCTTTTGATGAGGTCCCATTGCATGAGTTTCCATTTCCCTTTCAGTGAGTGTGTCTCAGAACACAGCAACCCGCAGCGTGAAGAAGAATGCTGTCAAGTTGGCTTTGGTTAATTCACCAATTACCTTCAATGAGGGTTGTCTTGTTTCACATCTGTAGTCACTGAAAGCAGGCCCTTCCCATTTACCTTGTTAAATATTTGCTGATTTTTAATAGCTCTGTTAAAAGTCTCCTCACCCTTCTCTGCTCTTCGCAAGTCTCACCACTGAAAGTTTAGGTTACCAATTAAACACATATCCTAACTTTTGTTTTGTTTTATTTGAGACTTTAACCAGTTCAGGCAACAGGAGACAGCCTGATGAAGTGGTTTTGGAAACATTACTAAAGTAATGCTTGATAAAGCAGGGTGTTGAATTGAAAGGCATACTGCAGCTTTGCTTTTCCATTTGGCTGGGGGCATGGAGTTGACACTCGATTTCTGGACCCACTCCACTACCTCGATGTCCTTGTGTTTCTGACTGGACAGCAGGCGATGTTAAGTTCAGTTACAAACTTGGTGCACGCACTTTGGTCACTGAAAGCTGCTGCTTGCTATTTCCAAGCCATGCCCTATCGTCAGATCAGTACTGTTATTACATTCTAATTGTCTCGAGGAGTGTCTGATCAATTAAGTCATGTCATCTGCTATTACTCCCTTTCAGGACATAAGAAATTAGAACAATGTAGATGTTCAGCTCCTTGAGTCTGTTCCACCCATTCAGTAGGATCATAATTGATCCAGCATTCCTCATATCCACTTTGCCCATAACCCTTGATTATCCAACCAATCAAGAAACTGCCTATCTCAACCTTGAATAGACATTAGATCTCTGCCCCCAACACACACACAAAACACAGAGCTCTCTGTGGCAGGGAGTTCCAAAGACACTCAACAGTGAGAGAAGACATTCCCCTCTGATGTTGCCAGGGTTGGAGGATATGAGCTATAGGGAGAAACTGAACAGGCTGGGGCTGTTTTCCCTGGAGCATCGGAGGCTGAGGGGTGATCCTATAGAGGTTTACAAAATCATGAGGGGCATGGATAGGATAAATAGACAAAGTCTTTTCCTTGGGACCGGGGAGTCCAGAACTAGAGGGCATAGGTTTAGTGTGAGATATAAAAGAGACCTAAGGGGCATCTTTTTCACACAGAGGGTGGTACGTGTATGGAATGAGCTGCCAGAGGAAGTGGGAGAGGCTGGTACAATTGCAACATTTAAAAGACATTTGGATGGGTATATGAATAGGCAGGGTGCTGGTTGGTGGGACTAGATTGGGTTGGAATATCTGGTTGGCAGGACGTGTTTGAAGTTTATCCATTCTTGCATTCTGTGAAAGATGAAAATAAATTGAATGGGGAGCCTCTAATTCATTCACTGATTTTTTTTTTTAACCTTTATTCTGTTCAAAATCCCATGTCAAATGAAGCTAATCAGTGTGACAGTTTCGGCTATTTAATAAATGAATTGCCTGAACCCCTTGATTAGATTCCAATCTGTAATTCACTCCCTCGTATCTGCTGTTCTATATATATAAAATCCCCAATCCCCTCCATTAGATTCCTGTCTGTAACTTGTTCCCTAGTTTCTGTTTTTCTATATGTATAAAACTTCCGATCTCCTCATTTAGATTCTAGTCTGTAACTCCCTGCCTGGTATCTATTATTCCATTTACAAACTCCACCACCACCATATCACCCCTAAGCCCCTCGGTTAGATTATAGTGAGTAACCCACTCTCCATTATGTATTGTGGTCTTTATAAACTTGCTGAGATCATCAATTAGATTCCAGCCTGTAGATGATTGAATATTGACCCGGGAGCAAGAACAGGGAAAGCTGCAATTTAATTCCTGTTAGTTCTGTTTCTACAAAAAAATCAGATTCGAGAATTCTGTCAGTTTTTTGGAGTGCAACTCACTATTGCTTTCAATGGGAATGGAGGAGAAACAGTCTCCATGAGAAACAGTAGATGGAGTCGTCTGTTATAGAGTATATGCAAGTTGTGATTGATTAACATGCAAATTTCAGACTGTGTTGAAACCCACTGTTCTGGGATAATTAAGTGTTCCAACAGAGTCTGGTGAACTTTCCAAACTTCAAACAGACAGAGCGACAGAATGTACAAAAGGTGACATATCTGGTCTGGGACTGAATTGTAGGTGTCAGGACTTGTTTGATTCCGAAAGCAGGAATTTATTAAATACCATACTGTCCCACTGGGACTTCAAATTTTGTGATGCCTGAAAAAAAAATCTGGAATTAAACAAACCTCGTGGACACAGATATGTGTTTCATAAAGTCATACAGAACCGATATAGAGCCTTCGGTCCGACTCATCTTTGTCAATCATAATCCCAAACTAAACTAGTCCTACCTGCCTGTACTTGGCCCATTATCCCTTCAAGCATTTCTTATTCATGTACTTATTTAAACGTCTTTTAAATGTTGCAACCATACTTGCATCCAACACTTTCTCTGGCAGTTCATTCCACACAAACCAGTGTGTGTGTTTTTTTTAAAAAAACTTGTTCCTCATGTCTTTTTTAAAATCTTTTTCTCCTTAAAACATTTCTCCACTCAAAAGTATGCTCCTAGTTTTAAAATCCCCACCATTCACCTTGTTCATACATATCTATCAACCTTTATAAGACCACCCCCATCTCTTAGACACCACTATTCAGCCTCTCCTAACAACTCTAACCCTCCACCCTGGCAACATTCTGGTAAATGTTTACTGAACCCTCTCCACCTTAATAATCTCCTTCCTATAACGACACATTATTCCAGAAGAGGCCTAAGGAACACCCTGTACAACCTCAACAGGATGTCCTAACTCTTCTATTCAAAGGTCTGAGCAATAAGGCAAGCATGCTAAAAGCTTTCATAACCGAGGTAATGTGTAGGAGTATGTGATTGTGTGAAGTGGTGAGTTCGTGTGCGACCAGTGACGAAATGTGATCCCAGCCAATCAGGTAACAATGCACATAACTAACAACTGTATCAGCCAATCATTCAGATGATCCGATCTGCTATCTACAATTAGTAAATTTAGCCGGGGTCATCGGGTAGTCTGATTGACAACCATCTTGAAGGAGAAAGTGAGGTCTGCAGATGCTGGAGATCAAAGTTGAAACTTTATTGCTGAAGGCAATATTTCAGGAAGAAGGGCCTGTGCCCGAAACGTCGAATCTCCTGTTCCCTGGATGCTGCCTGACCTGCTGTGCTGTTCCAGCAATAAAGTTTCAACTGACAACCATCTTGCCCAATCAGAAATCAAGTACATTGATGTTTGGGTGATAATGGGCAAGGATTTCTATATCCTCGCCAATCATATAGCAGTATAGTAAAAAGCTCCACCCACATATTGTTATTGACAGTCACTTCAGCCAATCAATGAGAGCATGTGGAACTGGTGGACGAATCAGCATTCTGTTTTTATTCGTGTGTTTCAATTTGTGTGAGAAAAAGTGAAATGGTGTCTGTGTGAAATAGTGTGTAAAACTTAGTGCGAAATAGAATATGTGAGAAATGGTGTGTGAGAGAAATAGTGTGAATGAAATACTGCCTGAGTGTCTAATGGTGTGTGAGAGAAATGGTGAGTGTGATTTGAGAGGGGGTTGAGAATGTGAGACAAGTGGACGTGTGTGAGGAGAGGGCAAGAGTGACAGAGAGAGAGACAGCAAGCGTGTAAGAGAGCGCGAGAGTATAAGGAGGAGAGTATGAGAGAGGGGTAAATATTTTGAGTGATCTGGCCTAGTCCATAACATCAGCAGTGTCCGGGAAAATTAAATTTGATGTGGTCACGACGGCATTGTTTTTGTGGGATCAGTTCGGAGCTGACAATGCTATTCTGTGTTCTCAAACAGCTGGATGGTAAAAGGATGTCTCTAGCTGAGAGCAGGACGACGTGGTCAGTAATAGATAGCAGTGCCTAAACGTCAGCAATGGACCGAACAGTTCAAGAAAACCTTGTTAACCCAGAGACTGCGGGGGCAAAGAGTGATTGGGACAAGTGCAGGGCCCCTCCAGATATTGTTCCCCCTTCTGTCCACCATGCATTATGTTTTGCCACAATCCAGACAGGTGACAATGGCTGCCCTGGTGCCCATCAGGCTGTGGTGCCCCAGTTGATGCCACCTTGACCAGTCAAGCCTGGGTGCTGGCTATGCCACACTGGTGTTGGAAGGTGGGGAGATTGTGCCCGAGCTGTGGTCTGGTGGTGATGCTGGGATCAGGCTGTCCCTGTGATCCTCCGGGCTCTGGAAGTAGGTGATGGGAAAGCGGATCTCCAGCTGGTGGTGAGCACGGTTTCAATGAGCAGGAAAGCGATAAAGACCAGGTTCACTGGGGCAGCACCATGAGCCGTGGGTGAAAGCAACCGAACAGCGTCATGGGGATCTACAGCAGTGAGCTCAGAAACCAGCCAACTCAGGGCAGCTGTGGGCACAGGCCGAGAGACGGGCACAGGGAGAGGGGGGAGAAACAAGAGAAACTCAGGCGCACCAATGACATTGTGGCCAGCCCTGACTGACTGGCGGGGTGTGGGGGCGGGGGGAAACGCAGGGACAGAGAGAGACTGATGGTGGGAAACAGACAACATGATGTGGGGGGTA
>NC_057755.1:3108851-3118904 GCF_004010195.1 Chiloscyllium plagiosum | reverse complement strand
TCAGGCTCACTGCCTGTATTCCTGATGAAGGGCTTTTGCCCGAAACGTCGATTTCAAAGCTCCTTGGATGCTGCCTGAACTGCTGTACTCTTCCAGCACCACTAATCCAGAATCTGGTTTCCAGCATCTGCAGTCATTGTTTTTACCTGGATCACTGAATACCAACCTTCACTTTCCTCCTCCACTGGCCCTTCTGATGCCTAGCCTTTGGCCTGGCCCTCACTACAGGACAATCAGGCTCCCTCTATCCTGTTATTCTTAATTGACCAGGACTGTGATTACCGTCAGGGGTTAGGGATGGTGACCAGATTTGTGATTACCGTCAGGGGTTAGGCATGGTGACCGGGTTTGTGATTACTGTCAGTGGTTAGGGATGGTGACCGGGTTTGTGATTATTGTCAGGGGATAGGGATGGTGACCAGTCAGTGGTTAGGGATGGTGACCAGGTTTGTGATTACTGTCAGTGGTTAGGGATGGTGACCGGATTTGTGATTACCGTCAGTGGTTAGGGATGGGGACCGGATTTGTGATTACCGTCAGTGGTTAGGGATGGTGACTGGGTTTGTGATTACTGTCAGGGGTTAGGGATGGTGACTGGGTTTGTGATTACCGTCAGTGGTTAGGGATGGTGACATCCAAGTCACCCCTCTCCCAGGTGGTTACTGAACACCCCAATGCCTCCCTCCCACCTCAACAGTTACCAATCAGTCAGCACCACACCCCATACCCTCCCTCCCAAGTTACCGATCCGCCCTTCCTGGCTGGTATTACTGATCGCCTCCCTCTCCACCCACACCCGTGTTACCAAACCTCTGCCCCCACCCACCCTCGGCCGCCGATATTCCCGGCCAGAGAGGCACCAGTTTCCTCTGGCTCGGGTTGTTGTTGCTGAAAGCACTCTGGGCTGTCCTCCATCCCCAGGATCAGCAGTACCTGCTCCCCAGGGGGAGCAGGTTACCCTCCTTCCTTGGGACCCTCACTACCACGCCCCCCAGGGGGAGGGGGTTACCCTCCATCCCCAGTACCCTCACTACCACCCCCCCAGGGGGAGGGGTTACCCTCCATCCGCAGTACCCTCACTACCACCCCCCCAGGGGGAGGGAGTTACCCTCCATCCCCAGGACCCTCGCTACTACCCCCCCCCCCTCCCAGGGGGAGAGGGTTACGCGCCATCCCCGAAACCCTCACTACCACACACCCCCACCTACAGGAGGAGGGTGTTACCCTCCATCCCCGGGACCCTCGTTCCCCTCCAGGCGGAGGTGGGGGGGGAGTGGATTGTTTGCTTGGGAGGGACGTAAGACCGTAGCCGTTCCGCCAGTATCAAAGATGGCGACGATGCCGTGCTGAGGCTGGAGTGGAGGGCGCCATCTTTGATACTGGCTTCCCCCCTCCATTTGGGAGGGCGAGCAGAGGACAATCAGTTCCTCCAGGACCAGGCAGGAATCATTCAGACGTCTATCAGAACAAGTCAGACAGGTTTCACAGAGATATAAGGCCCTCGACGGTCTTTCTGCTGAAATTGTGGGGGTGGGGGTTCAGTTATTGGACACCCTGGTGTCTGCGATGTGTGTGAACATGGTCTTGTACAAATAAGAGATGCCTTCAGTTTGTTTGCTGGGTCGAGTCAAACCCCAGAGTTTATTTGTTCATATACTCCTGGACAGAACCGAACTGTTTCAGTGACTATGTATGTGTATGCATATATTTTTATGGATGAAGTGCATTTTTGAAATTTTTTTAAAAAAGCTCTGATTTCTCTCCACAGATGCTGCCAAACTTGCTGAGTTTTGCTTTGCCAGCAATATCTGGTTTTGTGTGTTTTCCAGCATCCGCAGTTGTTTTGGTTTTGTTTTAAATTTAACCGGTTTGCATATCGGTCTGCTCAGCCTGATCCAATACCCAGTCTGCCGTTCAGCTGGCTAACGTTTGCTTTCGGTGTCTGAAAAGAACAGTTATTTAAAAACGGGTATTCCACTACCTTTTTTTTTCAGATTCCCTAGAGTGTGGAAACAGGCCCTTCGGCCCAACAAGTCCACACTGGCCCTCCGAAGAGTAACTCACCCAGACCCATTTCCCTCTGACTAATGTATCTAGCACTATGGGCAATTTAGCATGGCCGGTTCACCTAACCCGCACATCTTTGGACTATGGGAGGATGCCGAAGCACCCAGAGGAAACCCACGCAGACACGGGGAGAATGTGCAAACTTCACACAGACAGTCACCCGAGGCTGGAATCGAACCCTGGTCCCTGGTGCTGTGAGTGCTAACCACTGTGCCACCCCATGAAATTCAACCAGCCGCCGTACTGGGATTTGAACTGAAGTTCCCAGATTATTTGTATAGGCCATCCAGTGACATCACCACTGTGTTGCCATCGCCCCAGTTATACATATACCTGACATGGTTGAGATGTTGGTAATAGATTAGATTAGATTACTTACAATGTGGAAACAGGCGCTTCGGCCCCAACAAGTCCACACCGACCCTCCGAAAAGTAACCCACCCAGTCCCATTCCCCTACATTTACCCCTTCACCTAACACTACGGGCAATTTAGCATGGCCAATTCACCTGACCTGCACATTTTTGGGCTGTGGGAGGAAACCGGAGCACCCGGAGAAAACCCACGCAGACACAGGGAGAATGTGCAAACTCCACACAGACAGTTGCCCGAGGCAGGAATTGAACCCGGATCTCTGGCGCTGTGAGACAGCAGTGCTAACGGAAAGTGGGGCATTTTAAACGGGAATGCCCGGAATTAGCACGAGAAAAGGAAGCCGTTTCCCTCATGACCTTAGATGAAGATTAGGGGAGTCAGGGGTTCCTTCCTCCTGAGACCCACCGGGAACCTTTGATAAATTTAAAGGTGGGACCTGAAGGGGAGGAGACAGTATTTTTGGTGGACACGGGAGCGGCACGGTCATCCCTAAGTTTTAGACCTAGCGGCGTTAAATTGACTAAGGAGTATCTTAAGGTTTCTGGAGTAAAAGGCGAAGAATTCTTGGTGCCTATTTTTGAACCAACCCTAATTAGAAGAAATGATGAGGAAGTGATAGGACAATTACTATATATTCCTGACATTGGAAGTAATCTATTAGGTAGGGATTTGATTATATTGCTGGGCTTAAAAATTGGGGTGCAGTAACTGTAACGATGGCTATGTTAACACCGAGTGAAGAAAGCCCGTGTTTGGATATAAGTGATTTTGGCTGTTGAGGTGATTGTGTCGGGTCTACAGTTTCATTCATCCCTTTTGTTATCAGGAGTTAGCATTTTTATAACAGAGTTCTGGGATTAGCTAAGGTCCCATGTAGTGAGCTCCTCCAGCAGGAAACAGCTTATTCCAGAAAAAAAAGAGTTATTGCTATTTGTTTTCAATCCCTGAGCAGTTATTAAATTCTGAAGTTTAAAGTATCACAGGGTACTGTGAGCAGATCTGTGCACCACACCTTAGGAAGGATAGATTAGCCTTGTAGGTAGTACAACACAGGTTTATAAAAATGATTCCTGGACTTCAGGGGCTGCATTATGAGGAGAGATTACACAAATTAAGCGTGTTCTCTTTTGAGTTTAGAAGGTTAAGGGGTGATCAAATCAAATTCTTCAAGTATGAACAGCAAAATGGTCGCTATTCTCAATGTAAAGGCAGAACTTTGTCTCCACAAGGACTATGTGGTGGTCACTCTGGTATCATGGACAGATGTATCTGCAGCTGGTATTTGGTAAGGATGAGTTTATGTCTGTTTTTTCCCTCTTGTCAGTTCCCCATACCACCTGCCGCGGACCCAGTCTAGCAGCTATGCCCTTTAAGACCCACCCAGTTTGATTAGTCGTGTAGCTACTGAGCCATTCTTGGTGGTGGACCTTGAAACTCCCCCCTCAGATTGCATTCTGCAACCTCAGTGCTTCCTCCAAGTGTTGTTCAACATGGTGGCAAATGATTCATCAGAAGAGGGAGGATTGCATGTGGTCATCAATAGGTGGCTACCTTGCCTGTATTTAACCTGATTCCATAAGACTTCATGGGGTCCGCAGTCAATGTTGAGGAATTCCAGGGCAACTTCGTCCTGAGTGTATCCCATTGTGCTGTCACCTCCCCTGGGTCTGTGCTGCTGATGGGACAAGACCTATCCAGGAACAGGGATGGTGGTGTCAGGGACCTTGCCTGTAAGTTTAGGACTGTCTCAGGCTGTTGCTTGACTAGTCTGTGAGACAGCTCTCCCAATGTTGGCACGAGGTGCCCAATGATGGTGTGAAGGATTTTGCAGGATCAGCAGGGCTATTTCTGCTGTTGTCTTTTCCAGTGCCTCGATCATTGCCTGGTGTTCCACCTGGATTCACTTCATTGGGAGTTCTTCACTGTTGATACAAATGATTGGTTTCCTTGGCCATTGCTGTGGTTCTGGAGTCGCATGCAAGCCAGATCAGGTGAGGATGGCAGATTTCCTTCCCTGAAGGCCATTACTGAGCCAGGTGGGCTTTTCTTGATGAACGCCAATGATTTCATGGCCATCATTAAACTCTCATTCCAGATATGTATGGCACAGCAGCGACAAGGTGGCTCAGTGGTCAGCACTGCTACCTCACAGCGTTCAAGGGACCCAGGTTCGACTTCACCCTTGGGCAACCTTCTGAGTTGAGGTTGCACGCTCACCCTGTGTCTACGTGGATTTCCTCCCACAGTCCAAAGATGTGGAGGTTAGGCGGTTTTTCATGTCAAGGCAGTGCAGGCTAGTTGGATTATAGTCATGGGAAATGCAGAGTTACAGGCATAGAGTGGGAGAGTGGGTCTGGGTGGGATTCTCTTCAGAAAGATCGGTGTGGACTCAATGGGCTGAGTGGCCTGTTCCCACACAATAGAATTCTATGATTGCACTTAAATTCCATCACCTGCAGTGGTGGGATTCAGACACACTTCCCCAGAACATTCCCTGGATCATAGAATTAACAGTGTAGCAACAGTTGGGTCCCAAGATCCTAGGACTGGATGAACAGTCTCGAGTCGAGTGTGGTGCTGTAAATGCACAGCTGGTCAGGCAGCATCAGGACAATCGATATTTTGAGCATGGGCTCTTCATCAGGAAGATGATGAAGGGTTTCTGCTTGAAATCTCGATTCTCCTGCTCCTCGGATGCTGCTTGGCCAGCTGTTTATCCAGCACCACACTCTTCGACTCTGATCTCCAGCATCTGCAGTTCCTCACTCTCTCCCTGGGTGAATAGTCTAGTGATAATACCAATAGACCATTATCTCCCCATGTCCCATCACCATGACACTTGAGAATGGATGTGGAGCATGCTGCCTGAGAGTGTTGTGGGGGAGGCAGGGTCACTCGAGGGGGTTAGGGTCTGGAAATTGCTGCCTCAGAGTGTGGGGGAGGCAGGGTCAATCGAGGGGTTAGGGTATGGAACACATTGAGTCTGCTCCTTCAGGCAATCAGAACCCTCTGCAGTGGAATTGCAGATAAGCTGGAAAGTCAAGAATGTGGTGCTGAAAAAGAACAGCAGGTCAGGCAGCTTCCGAGGAGCAGGAGAATCGATGTTTCGAGCATAAACCCTTCAGCAATGTGGCCTCACATTCTCAACTCTGATCTCCAGCATCTGCAGTCCTCACTTTCTCTAAGATAAACTGGAAAGGGAACGATTGACAGGAGACAGATGGTGATGGAGCTGGGGTGAGGTCAGTGGGAATATGGGGGAGAGATCTTTCCGAGATTCAGCGCTGTAAGGTTGGAAAGTGTGTGAGAATTTTGATTCAAGCTTAAATGTGTTTTTCAAAACATGTAAATTCCTGAAGCTTTCACAAGCTGATACTGTGTCATATAACACACTGCTCATCAAAGTTTTCTTGCCTCCGGCAATTCAAACAAGTTCTGTTTCTGTCGCGTAAGGAAATATCAGACACACATTGAAGAGCTGTCAGCCTGCATCCTCTCAGAGTCAGGTTGAGGCAGGCAGACAAAGTGACCTCATCCTCCCAGATTGAAAGAACCAATCTCAGCAGCAACCACTTGCTTTGTAATCAGCCTGCCTCAGTCCTGACCCTCCGACAGTGCGGTGCTCCTTCAGCACTGACCCTCCGACAGTGCGGCGCTCCCTCAGCACTGACCCTCCGAGAATGCGGCGCTCCCTCAGCACTGACCCTCTGACAGTGCGGTGCTTCCTCAGCACTGATCCTCTGACAGTGTGGCGCTCCCTCAGCACTGACCCTCTGATAGTGCAGCACTCCCTCAGCACCGACCCTCCGACAGTGCGGCGTTCCCTCAGCACTGACCCTATGATAGTGCAACGCTCCCTCAGTACTGACCCTCTGACAGTGCAGCACTTTCTCATCACTGACCCTTAAACAGTGCGGCGCTCACTCAGCACTGACCCTCTGACAGTGTGGTGCTCCCTCAGCACTGACCCTCCTACAGTGCGGCGCTCCCTCAGCACTGACTCTCTGACAGTGCAATGTTCCCTCAGCACTGACCCTCTGACAGTGTGGCCGTCCCTCAGCACTGACCCTCTGACAGTGCGGCAGTCCCTCAGTACTGACCCTCTGACAGTGCGGCGCTCCCTCAGTACTGACCCTCTGATAGTGCGGCGCTCCCTCAGTACTGACCCTCAGACAGTGCTGCGCTCCCTCAGCACTGACCCTCTGACAATGCGGCGCTCCCTCAGCACTGGCCCTCTGACAATGCGGCGCTCCCTCAGCACTGACCTGACAGTGCAGCAGTCTCTCAGTACTGACCCTTAGACAGTGCAGTGCCCCCTCAGTACTGTCCCTCTGACAGTGCTGCGCTCCCTCAGCACTGACCCTCTGACAATGCGGCGCTCAGTGCAGCGCTCCCTCAGTACTGACCCTCTGACAGTGCGGCGCTCCCTCAGTACTGACCCTCTGACAATGCGGCGCTCCCTCAGCACTGACCTGACAGTGCAGCAGTCCCTCAGTACTGACCCTTAGACAGTGCAGTGCCCCCTCAGTACTGTCCCTCCGAGAGTGCGGTGCTCGCTTTGTAAGACCCTCCGACAGTGGGGCATTCCCACAGTACCTACCCTCCGAAATGCAGCACTCCCTCAGTACTGACTCACCGATAGTGTGGCACTCCCTCAGTACCGACCTTCTGACAGTGCGACACACCATCAGTACCGACCCTCTGACAGTGTGGCACTCCCTCAGTACCGACCCTCTGACAGTGCGACACTCCATCAGTATTGACCCTTTGACAGTGCGGTGCTCCCTAAGCACTGACCCTCCGACAGCACAGCACTCCCTCAGCTGCTGTCATTCTTATTAATTTATCTGCGCAGTTCCCTTTTGCTGATACGATTCTCATTTCATTGTAATTCTTTTTATTTAAGTTAAACACAGTTGGTTCCGACCTAAGCTCCTCACTCTCTCACTGAACGTTATATTCTATCATGTTGTGATTAGTAAACCTTCCCCATTAACCATTACCAGATCCAATATACCACAATGCTATCCAACAGCTCCCAAATTACTGCCTGACCTTGCATCTTCATTTTATTTACATAGTTATTAATTTGTTTTTCTAAACTTTCCGACTGGTCCTTTAGTTTTTAATCTGTATAATATTTCTACAATTTACCTTTAATCTGAAAGTGACACGCAATAGTCTTTTTTAAAAGAATTCATTGACAGGATGAGGCATCTCTGACTAGACCAGCATTTATTGCCCACCCCTAATTGCCCAGAGGGCAGTTAAGAATCAACCACGTTGCTGTGGGTCTGGAATCAAATATCAGCCAGAAGTTTCTTTTCCCACAGGGCACACCCCAGACAGGTTTTTCTGCCAATCGACAACGGATGCATGGTCACCATTTAGACCACGCAAACCAACCTCCACCCAATTGCCCTAACCAGTCTCAAACAGTGAACATAGAACGTAGAACGTTACAGCACGGTCCTCGATGTGCTGACCTGCAAAATTAATTTGATGCCCATCTAACCTACACCATTCCATTACTATCCATCTGTATATCCAATGCCCATTTTAATGCCCTTCACATTGGCGAGACTACTACTGTTGGAGGCAGGCCGTTCCATACCCCTACTACTCTCTGAGGAAAGAATCTACCCTTGATATCTGTCCTAAATTGAGGGGTGATAGATTTAAAGATCTATCCCCTCGTGCTAGCCTTCACTATCTGAGGAAAAAGGGTCTCACTGTCCACCCTATCTAACTCTCTGATTATTTTGTATGTCTCATTTAAGTTGCCTCTCAACCTTCTTCTCTCCAACGAAATCAGCCTCAGTTCCCTCAGGCTTTCCTCGTAAGATCTTCCCTCCATACTAGGCAACATCCCAGTAAATCTCCTCTGAACCCTTTCCAAAGCTTCCACATCCTTCATGTAATGTGGTGACCAGAACTGTTCACAATACTCCAGGTGCGCCCTTACCAGTGTCATGTGCAGCTGAAGCATGACCTCATGGCTCTGAAACTCAATCCCCCCAACCAATAAATGCCAACATACCGTATGTCTTCTTAACAGCCCTATCAACCTGTGTGGCAACTTTCAGGGATTTATGTACCTGGACACTGAAATCTCTCTGTTCATCTACACTGCCAAGAATTTTACCATTAGCCCAGTACTCTACATTCCTGTTACTTCTTCCGAAGTGAATCACCTCACACTTTTCTGCATTAAACTCCATTTGCCACTTCTCAGCCCATCTCTGTGTCTTATCTGTGTCCCACAATAACCCACAAATTCCTTCAGCACTATCCACAACTCTGCCTACTATAGTGTCATCTGCAAATTTACTAACCCATTCTTTACGCCCACATCCAGATCACTGATAAAAATGACAAACAGCAGTGGTCCCAAAACAGATCCTTGTGGCACACCACTGATAACTGAGCTCCAGGATGAACATTTCCTATCAACCACCACACTCTGTCTTATTTCAGCGAGCCAATTTCTAATCCAAACCGCTAAATCACCTTCATCCCAAAACTCCTTATTTTGTGCAATAGCCTACTGTGTGGAACCTTATCAAATGCCTTACTGAAATCTATATATACCACATCAACCACTTTACCTTCATCCACCTGTTTTGTCACCTTCTCGAAGAACTCAGTAAGGTTAGTGAGGCACAACCCATCCTTCACAAAACCATGTTTACTATCCCTAATCAAATTATCCCTCTCTAAATGATTATAAATCCTATCTCTTATAACATTTGCCAACACCTTACCCACAACCAAAGTGAAGCTGACTGGCCTACAATTGCCAGGGTTGTCTCGATTCCCCTTCTTAAACAAGGGAACAACATTTGCTGTCTTCTGGCACTACTCCTGTCAACAATGATGGCATTAGGTTCGAAACCAAAGGCTCCACAATCTCCTCACGTGCTTCCAGAGAATCCTGTCCGGCCTGGGGCTTTCTTTATTTTCAGATCTTCCAAAATTGCTAAAACCTCCTCTTTGTCATCCTCAAACCTATCCAATCTTGTTGCTGTGGTTCTGTTCGCTGAGCTGGAAGTTTTTGTTGCAAACGTTTCGTCCCCTGTCTAGGTGACATCCTCAGTGCTTGGGAGCCTCCTGTGAAGCGCTTCTGTGGTGTTTCCTCCGGCATTTATAGTAGCCTGTCCCTGCCACTTCCGGTTGTCAGTTTCAGCTGTCCGCTGTAGTGGCCGGTATATTGGGCCTAGGTCTATGTGTTTGTTGATGGAGTTTGTGGATGAGTGCAATGCTTCTAGGAATTCCCTGGCTGTTATTTGTTTCGCTTGCCCTGTAATGGTAATGTTGTCCCAGTCAAATTCATGTTGCTTGTCGTCTACGTGTGTGGCTACTAGGGATAGCTGGTCGTGTCGTTTCGTGGCTAGTTGATGTTCGTGGATGCGGATCGTTAGCTGTCTTCCTGTTTGTCCTATATAGTGTTTTGTGCAGTCCTTGCATGGGATTTTGTACAGTACATTAGTTTTGCTCATGCTGGGTATCGGGTCCTTCGTTCTGGTGAGTGTTGCCTGAGTGTGGCTGTTGGTTTTGGGGCACAAGTCCAGTAGTTTAAGTATGCCGTCTTTGTTGATGGGTTCAACGTCCT
>NC_057755.1:3076788-3108133 GCF_004010195.1 Chiloscyllium plagiosum | reverse complement strand
TAGGTGTTGCTATCTGCAAGTAGTTGTTGTGCTTTTTGGATGTACTCTGCTTTGTCCAGGATGACCGTCATTCTGCCTTTGTCTGCTGGTAGGATGATTATGTTCTTATCGTTTCTTAGTGATTTTAGTGCTTCCCTCTCCTTGGTGTTGAGGTTATGTGTTTGTCTTGTAGCCTGTATCTCCATATTTTCACGAACACTACCCTTTTCCAATGTAAATATTGATGAAAAGTATTCACTCAGTGCTTCCCCTATGTCCTCAGATTCCACACACAACTTCCCACTACTATCTTTTGTTGGCCCTAATCTTACTCTGGTCATTCTTTTATTTCTGATATACCTATAGAAGTCCTTAGGATTTTCCTTGATCCTATCTGCCAACAACTTCTCATGTCTCCTCCTGGCTCTTCTTGGCTCTCTTTACCTTTTCCTGGCTAACCTATAACTCTCAAGCCCCCAAACTGAGCTTTCACATCTCATCTTCACAAAAGCCTTCCTCTTCCTCTTGACAAGAGCTTCAACTTCTTTAGAAAAACCAAGCCTCCTTCTCTCGACAACTACCTCTCTGCTGGATAGGCATATACGTATCAAGGACCTGCAGTAGCTATTCCTTGAATAAACTCCACATTTCAAGTGTCCATCTCCTGCAGTTTCCTTCCCCATCTTATGCATCCTAAATCTTGCCTAATCACACATAATTGTCTTTTACCCAGTTATACCTCTTTCCCTGCGGTATATACCTATCTCTTCCCATTACTATTGTAAATATAACTGAATTATGGTCACTATTACCAAAGTGCTCACCTACCTTCAAATCTAATACCTGGCCGGGTTCATTACCCTGTACCAAATCCAATATGGCAGGGCCCCTTGTTGGCCTGTCTTCCTCCTGTGTCAAAAAAACCCTCCTGCATATATTGAAGAAAAACTGACCCATCTAAACTACTTGAACTATAGTATTGCCAGTCAATATTGGGGAAGATACAGTCCCCCGTAACAACTTCCCTGTTATTCTCACTCTTATCGAGAACCATCTTTTCTATCCTTTCCTCTACATCCCTGGAACTATTCAGAGGCCTGTAGAAAACTCCCAACAGGGTGACCTCTCCTTTCCTGTTTCTAACCTCAGCCCAAACTACCTGAGTGGATGAGTCCTCAAACGTTATCTCAGCTGCTGTAACACTACCCTTGATTAACAATGCCACACCCCTCCCTCTGTTACCATCTTCTCTGTTCTTGCTGAAACATCTAAATCCTGGAACCTGCAACAACCATTCCTGTCCCTCCTCTAGCCATGTCTCTGAAATGGCCACAACATCGAAGTCCCATGCTGCAAGTTCACCCACCTTACTCTGGATGCTCCTGGCGTTGAAGTACACACATTTCAAACCAACATCCTGATTGTCAGTGCCCTTTTACGACTTTGTAAACCTATCCCTGACCTCACTATCCTCAACCCCCCCGTGCACTGGAACTACAATTCAGGTTCCCACCCCCCTGCTGCATTAGTTTAAACCCTCCCAAAGAGCATTAGCAAATTTCCTCCCATCCCCAGGATATTGGTACCCCTCTGGTTCGGGCGAAGACCATCCTGTTTGTGGAGGTCCCACCTTCCCCAGAAAGAGACCCAATTATCCAAGAATCCAAAACCCTGCCTCCTGCACCATCCCTGCAGCCATGTGTTCAACTCTGCTCTCTCCCTGTTCCTCACTTCACTAGCATGTGGCACAGGCAACAAACCAGAGATAACAACTCTGTTTGTTCTCGCTCTAAACTTCCACCCTAGCTCCCTGAAGTTTTGCCTTAGATCCCCAACTCTCTTCCTACCTATGTCATTGGTGCCGTCTATATGGACCACAACTTGTGGCTGCTCTCCCCCCCCCCTCAAAGAAAACATGATCAGACACTCACATCAAGATGGACTGTATGGAGTGTGGGGGTCGGATGGACCTGGTGGAATGGGGTGGTGCCCCTCACTTTGACAGGAGGTGGATGGGGGATGGTGGAAGGGAGCGTGAGGTGGAAGTGGTGTGAGCCAGTGCAGAGGTGTGCAAGGCAGGGTTGGGGTCGGTTGAAGGGAAGCGGTGATGTCGGCCAGTGGAAGGGCACCCCGAGGGGGATTTTGAGGGGCAGTGGAAGGTCCCCCGAGTGCCCTGAGTTGAGTTTGGGGAGCAGTAGATGGGTTCCCTGGGGGGTGCGGTGGAATGGCCTCCTGCACGCCAGAAGGGGGAGGGTTTGGGAAATGTCTAAGGGGATGCCAGTTATCTGGAAGAATAAAAGGGTGGTTATGGTCAGGAATTTTAAGTTTCTAAACATAGACTGGGACTGCCATAGTGTTAAGGGCTTAGATGGAGTGGAATTTATTAAATGTGTACAGGAAAGTTTTCCGATTCAATATGTGGATGTACCTACTAGAGAATGTGCAAAACTTGACTTGGGAAATAAGGCAGGCCACTGACTGAGGTGTCAGTTGGGGAGTACTTGGGGGCAGCAACCATAATTCTAGTAAATTTAAAATTGTGATGGAAAAAGATAGACCAGATTCAAAAGATGCAAGTTCTAAATTGGAGGAAGGCCAATTTTGACGGTATTGGGCAAGAACTTTCAAAAGCTGATTGGGGCAGATGTTCGCAGGTAAAGGGACGGCTGGAAAATGGGAAGCCTTTAGAAATGAGATAACGAGAATCCAGAGAAAGTATATTCCTGTCAGGGTGAAAGGAAAGGCTGGTAGGTATAGGGAATGCTGGATGACTAAAGAAATTGAGGGTTTGGTTAAGAAAAAGAAGGAAGCATATGCCAGGTGTAGATGAAATAGATGGAATGAATCTTTAGAAGAGTATAAAGGAAATAGGAGTATACTTAAGAGGGAAATCAGGAGGGCAAAAAGGGGACATGAGATAGCTTTGGCAAATAGAATTAAGGAGAATCCAAAGGGTTTTTACAAATACATTAAGGACAAAAGGGTAACTGGGAGAGAATAGGGCCCCTCAAAGATCAGCAACTTATCGAGGTTTATAAAATCATGAGGGACATGGATAGGATAAATAGACAAAGTCTCTTCCCTGGAGTGGTGGAGTCCAGAACGAGAGGACATAGGTTTAGGGTGAGAGGGGAAAGATATAGAAGGGACCTAAGGGGCACATTTTTCATGCAGAGGGTGGTATGTGTATGGAATGAGCTGCCAGGGGAAGTGGTGGAGGCTGGTACAATTGCAACATTTAAAAGGCATTTGGATGGGTATATGAATAGGCAGGGTTTGGAGGGATATGGGTCGGGGGCTGGCAGGAGGGACTAGTTTAGAATGGGATATCTGGTCAGCATGGACGAGTTGGATCGAAGGGTCTGCTTCCGTGCTATATATCTCTATGACTCTATGACATCATGAACCTGGCACCTGGGAGGCGCACACCAGTCGTGAGAGAGGTTTGACAGAAATTTGGCAAGGAAATTCTGAGGGACTGTTGAGAATAATTGTCAAAATCAACAGAAATGATCAGTTGTGACAGTGAGAAATGTAATATTGATGGATGGAGCCCATGAAAGTTGAAGTGGTAACCAGTTCTTCTGCAGAATTAAATCTTAAGGGATGCCAGTTATTGAGGAGTTAATCATAACTCTGTCCATGGCTGTGTGGTCCGTAGAGACGAACATGTAGGGTCTGAAACAGATGCTGAACAGGGGAGCTTTCAGTTCTGCAGTGTGTTTTAGAGAGACACTGTGGGGTGCAGTATCATACCTTATCCAATCACTAATACAGACAATCAGATTAAGTTAATGACAAATTGCACTTTGGGGTAAATCTTGAGGCATCCTTGCAGAGTCATGTGCAACCATGGGAAACTGGGCAGAGTACATGCGCACTGACTTCCAGCCCAGAACTGCTAAGTGAGGCCGTTCATTTGGAGTCTGCGAATCGATTGAGTCACACAGCCCTCTGAAGCAGCGGCTTTCCAAAGAAGCTGTTGCTCCAGGAAATATTGAAACAGTTAATCAGTTAAGCTGTTCATTCCCAAACACGTCTGCTTGCCCTGCCGTCCACTCCCTGCCATGTTTGATATCAATTTTATTTTGATCGTCAGGACCCCAATGCTGACGGTGATCAGTTGATGAAGGTTTATGGTAAGCACAACACTCATGCAGTAGAATCACTTGGACCTACTGCGGAACTGCCCTTCGATTTATTTTGCTTAAGCATTTTCTTTAGAGCTGTTACTGGAGCAAGTGAGATTGATGCTGAGCTATCTGTCTATTTTATTTGATAGAATCATAAAATCCCTACAGTGTGGAAACAGGCCATTTGGCCCATCAAGTCCGACAGACCCAGCTGATTCTCTGAAGAGTATCCCACCCATCCCCCGACCCAATTACTATACATTTCCCTGCCTAATGCACCTAACTTACACATTCCTGAACACTATGGGCAATTTAGCATGGCCAACCCATCCTAACCTGCACATCCCTGAACATTATGGGACAATTTAGAACAGCCAATCCACCCTAACCTACACATCTCTGAACACTATGGGATAATTTAGCACGGCCAGTACACCCAACTCAACTTCACCAACACATTCCACCCTGACCTTAAATTTACCTGGACCATCTCCGACACCTCCCTCTCCTTCCTAGACCTATCTCCATTAATGACGACTGACTTGACACCGACATTTTTTACAAACCCATCGACTCCCACAGCTACCTGGATTACACCTCTTCCCACCCTACCTTCTGCAAAAATGCCATCCCGTATTCCCAATTCCTCCACCTTCGCCATATCTGCTCCCAGGAGGACCAGTTCCAACATAGAACACACCAGATGGCCTCCTCCTTTAGAGACCGCAATTTCCCTTCCCATCTGGTTAAAGATGCCCTCCAATACATCTCGTCCACATCCCACACCTCCGCCCTCAGACCCCACCACTCCAACCATAACAAGGACAGAACCCCCCTGGTGGTCACCTTCCACCCTACCAACCTTCACATAAACCAAATCATCCGCCACCTCCAAACGGACCCCACCACCAGGGATATATTTCCCTCCCCATCCCTTTCCGCTTTCCACAAAGACAGTTCCCTCCGTGACTACCTGGTCAGGTCCACACCCCCCCAACAATCCACCCTCCTGTCCTGGCACCTTCCACTGCCACCGCAGGAATTGCAAAACTTGCTCCCACACCTCCTCCCTCAAGGCCCGAAAGGAGCCTTCCACATCCATCAAAGTTTTACTTGCACATTCAACAATATCATTTATTGGATCCGTTGCTCCCGATGCGGTCTCCTCTACATTGGGGAGACTGGACGCTTCCTAGCAGAGCGCTTTAGGGAACATCTCTGGGACACCCGCATCAATCAACCCCACCGCCCTGTGGCCCAACATTTCAACTCTCCCTCCCACTCTGCCAAGGACATTCCACTCCACCCTCCTCTCTGACCTATCATCTTCATCCCCTCCCCCACTCAACTATTGTACTCTATGCTACTTTCTCCCCACCCCCACCCTCCTCTCATTTATCTCTCCACCTTCAGGCACTCTGCCTGTATTCTTGATGAAGGGCTTTTGCCCAAATCATCAATTTTCCTGCTCCTTGGATGCTGCCTGAACTGCTGTGCTTTTCCAGCACCACTCTACTCCAGAATCTGGTTTCCATGCTGTACATCTCTATGACTCTAAATCATCAAACCATCAAATATGAAGAGCAAACCCTCTGGGTTCTT
The DNA here is from genome assembly GCF_004010195.1 of Chiloscyllium plagiosum. NCBI lineage: Eukaryota > Metazoa > Chordata > Chondrichthyes > Orectolobiformes > Hemiscylliidae > Chiloscyllium > Chiloscyllium plagiosum. The sequence goes on along the minus strand of NC_057755.1, from coordinate 3,102,419 downwards.
CCAGAGCTCTCTCAGAACATTCTCAAAGTAAGGATACTGATCCAGTATCATATTCCTCAGGTTCACTCTACAGTTAATAGTATTTAAATCCTGGAATTTAAAACTGAATACAAATTGAAATTCTGGGTATATTTTCTCAGTGGGCCAATCATAAACAATCTTTTACACCATTACTGTTTTACCAATCCCTGGGATTCCGCTCACTGCTGCTCCCAGAGTTGGATTTTCTGTAAGGAAAGCTGCTGTAGAATAATTGATCAGTTCGGATTTTTTCTAGTTCATGACCGAAATGTTTCTCTCTCTACTCTTCACCGCTTCGGCCTTTTGCCATCAGCTCATGTTCTACAAGTGTCAGATCTCGAACGTGTGGAAATAACTGTTAGCTCAGCAGCTGGAAAATCTTCACCTTGTCCTTTATGAGGACAGTGTTCACTCTCAGTGTTTCAGTTTGGACACGGAGTGTCTCCTTGCGTTTCTGCCGAGCACCTTCAATTAGAACAAATGGAAAGTAGTTCCCAATGTCGCTTATATTAACATCAAAGAAAACTAAAGTTCTTAATTTGTTTTCACTTGTCAGTGAAAATTTGCGTTTACTGCACAGATTCAGTATAGGCTTATGTAGAAGTTAAACCTCCGTTCATGTAAATTTCACTTGAAAGTGGAGGACAGTTGAGAAAACAATAAATTATTTTAGTTTTTTGTTATTACTAAATATGGAGATTTCTACAAAAGTGATATATTAACCATGAGAGGGACATTATGATTAAATTGAAAAAGAATTACACGACAGTACAGTTCTCATTTCCACATAATAAGCACGAAACAGATATGGTTCAAAAACATTGTAACAGAAGTGGTAAGTTATCTTCATCATGAATATGATTAATGGACAGTACATAGAAAGTGGAGGGAAGTGGAGATTTTCATTTGGAAATGAAGATGGTCACCAAATTACCACTGATTTTCACTACTTTTCATGGTCCTATTATTCATGGTGTAGTCCTTAATAGCCTTCTGCACCACTCACTATATAACCACACACCAATTTTCCAAGTTTAGTTCCATTTGCCATTGCTCTGCAGAGCTGACCAATCTTTTGATACTCTCATCCAGTTTACACTCTCCTCCCTACTGACCACCTGATCAATTTTCATGTCATATGCAAACTTCTTGATCATATCACCGGCATTTCTTTGGAAAATCCTGAAAATACAACATGTATAGTGAAGATCTGAACCCCCCTAAAGGATCTGACCCCCTTAGATTTTGCCTTGGGTTCATATACATTGTTCATAGGCAGACATGGAGCATGGCCACTTGGTAATAACCAATGGAATAACATAACGCATTCATTCATACTATCTCATCCTATCACGATTTCTTGTAAACAACCTGTTCTTAGAATCGTGCCTTGTGGATGGGGTTAAACCGTTACTTCTGTATTTTTATCACGTTTGATCAGTCTGTGGAATCTTGTTTCTGTCTGGTTCAGTGCAATCTAATTTAGCATTTTGTGCAATTCCTTTAGCCATTTTGTCCCAAATGCTCACATCCTCAATTCCCCCACTTTGATTGCACTGCGGCGATCTGGGGCAAGTCTGTATCACTGAGGGAGCTCATAAGCTTAGCAATCAAACACTTAACAATAGCAATACCAACAAACAGACAGAGGAGAGAATGATTCCGATATCCATTGCTAAATTGATAAGCCAATTGTACCAAGAGTCTAATTCCTAGTTTCCCAACTGGTCGCTTCAGTCATTCTGTCAAGGAACACCTGGATCTCGCCTTGTATCTTAGTAATATTGCCAGTGCGATCGGGAATGCCCATAATGTATTTATCTTGGACAATTGTACAGACCCTGCCTTCCCACGCTAGTATATACTCTAAGGCAAACCTGGATTCTGCATAGAATTAAGATGCAGATCTGATATTCCCAGTTAATCTGCTCCAGGGCCTCTTTGGTCTTATTTCCTCGAATGGTCAGGTGCAAATGAGGTAATTGCGGTTCTTTTGACTTATTTACCCTACCAATCCTCCCAAATTCAGGATACTCAGGATTACCCTGCATATTGAATGTCCTGTATTGCCACCCAGTCCCTTGGGATCCTTCCAATTGGAGCAAAAGTTGGCTGAGACCAACCGCTGCACCCTCCTCAGATGAAGGTTCCATCGACTTGTCCACTGGCCATGAAAAGGTATTGTTGTGGGAACAAGGGCTTCGATAGCAACCTTATGGGGAACATCTTTACCATCAAGGACAAGAAAATTGGTAGCTTTAACTTGGCTGAACAAATAACAGCCTGATTTGGTATATATGAGGGAGGGTTTGTTAAAATAGGTTACAGCAAGGGTTCTGGTCAGGAGTAAAGGGCCAACATTGTGTCATGTGAGCACCATAAGAAGTGGGCAAAGTGACTGTTGAGTGCTTGCACTGTATGGTGGGACAATGGTCCTCAGAATTCTGTTCCCATTAGGCTCTCCCTTAGCTCTTAGTCTTGGCAACAGTATCAGATTTTGAGAAGAGAAAAGACCTATAAATGTGCAATCTCCCCCAGCCAGTGGAATTCAAGCTGTTTGTATGCATGTGCAGGAGGTATAAGGCCCCTTTGTCTTACATGAGTGGGAGAGACAAGTCTCAAATAGGCAGAAGATGTTATGTGGAGCACGAACAATTCCACACCCATAACCGGTTTCATTAAAGCAATTCTCATATGACCCTGCAGTAGAGTTAAAAGACATCAGCAAACTTGTGGCAGGAGGGCCAACATGGTTTTGGAAAGTGATATTTCTCTTCGGAGGGTTGGCAGTCGGAAGTCTGATGAACAGATTGGGATCGGGACTGGGGACGGGGCAAGTAAGTCATCTACTGATAGACAGAAGTAACATCCTACTGACTCTGGGATGAAGAGTGTCCTGTGGGCCTGGACAAATAAGTTGTTTGTGGATTGAAGAGTTTCCCCTATTAGGCTTCTCTTTTCTCGAATAGACTTGTCCTGCAAAAAGACATGGTGCTCCCAGACTTCCTTAAAACATGTACCATAGTAATGGGGTTGATCATTTCTATCCTCACTAGGCTTACGTCTGCAGATAAAATCAAAAATACAGGTTTGGTACCGACATGGTAATTTCCACTGATTTCTACTGTCCATATGGACCATATGGTCTTTCTGATGTAAGAGTCCATTGCAATAATCAATCTTAGTCATGTTTCACATGTCGAAGGAATCTGGTCTGGTGCACTGGACGACAGCTCCTCAACATAGGTGGTAGATAATCTCGGATCGTTCCGGATCACATCGATTCTTTTGTGGCTTTCCCATCAGGATGTCGTGTGTGATCAAACAGGTCAGTAAGTAGGCAAATCCCCACATGTCTCTCCTCTTAGTTCAAGTATCTGCAATAAGAATAGCATTAAAACAACAGCAAAATTCAAAAAACCAAATGAATGGGATCTCAGTTTCCTAGGATTCCAGTATTCTCTCCTCCTCTTCCTCCTTTTGATTGGTGCGGTCAATCAACTTACAATGGTGCAGGTGGACCCACGCCGAGTGACCAGCCACTTTGGCCACCATAGGGGTGGTAAGTAAAACCTGGAAGGGGCCAACCCAACGAGGTTGGAGACCTTTGCGAGTCCAGTTCTTGACAAGCACAAGCGAACCAGGCTCCACCTGTGAGGAGACTGAGAGGGAGGAAACATCGCCATAGGCCGCACGAACATGGAAATGAAAATCACGCCTGACGTTAGATGGAGCAAGAACAGAAACAATCATTTCTTCGATCACGTGGTGGTGGAAATGGACTGAAGAGGGAACCAATTCATTCCAAGGAGTATGGACCGGGCAACCGTAGAGAATCTCAGCTGGAGACAGTTGTGTCTTGCCCACAGGCATGGATTGCATCTAGAATAAGGCCAAAGAGAGCAGCATAACCCAGGAGAGGACAGTCTCAGCCATTATTTTGGCAAGTTTAGTCTTAAGAGTCAAGTTAAAAACATTCAACAAGGCCGCTGCCCGAGGACGATAAGCACAATGCAGTGCCAATGAATAGAAAGCTGGGAACAGAGTTCTTCATTAATATAACCTATAAATTACAGTCCATTGTCCAAGCTAATGCAAGCAGGTATACCAAAACAGGGAATAATTTCCTTAAGCAAAATCTTCTCCACGGTCTCAGCAGTAGTGTTAGTAGGGTAGGCTTCGATCCACTTAGAAAAGACAACAATAACAAAAACCTATTTATAACACTGGCATTTAATCAACTCAATGTAGTCCAGTTGGAGTATCTCAAAAGGGCTGCCAGGCAAAGGGTATAAACCCTTGCCCACAGGGAACGCCGTTGCCAGGGTTTGCTCCAGACAGATCAAGCAACAGTCACTAACCCTCTGAGCCAATAAAAGGTGTTCACAAGTAAGTCCCTGATCGCTCTGGTGCCACCATGAGTTGCACAATGAACACATTCAATAACCCATAGAACAAGAGCATCAGACATATAAATTTGACTCTCAGGAATAGTCCAGAGTTGAGCATCAGGGTCATGCAAACAGCCCAACTCTGACCATAACAGCTTCTCAGTGTCAGGGGCGTTCCCCTGAAGTTTAACAACATCTGGGGATGGTTGGCATTAATTCATCTAAAGTAGTTTGGTTTTTGTTAGAATTTGTAGGCTGCCTCATCATTCTGCCCACAACCATAAGATCCCCTTTAGAGGCTGCTTTTGCTGCCACATCTGCCAAATGGTTGCCAATGTCAAACTAAACCTTCGCTATTACTATGGGCAGTACATTTAATAAATTTGTCAGCTGTAAGATTTACTTGAGAACCTCTTGATCTGTCTTCCTTTTCCCTTTCTATTTTGTAGCATTCTATTTTGGTCCTCCAAAAGTCTCCTAACTCATCTGCACTCTTGAAACTGCAAGACTACTATTCCAAAATTCATTGTTGAGTGAGCCATAATTTCTTCAGATCAAACTCTGGAAATTTAAAGCCATCATCCACTGTCAGGCTGTAGTTTTTATTTTGGTACTTGGTGGACTTTGAACTGAAACCCCAGCTTCACATCCTTTCTATCAGAGGTTGTTTAATTGCACCTCTGCATCTTTCTCAGTAATTTGTCACTGAAACTGCTGTACATTATACTGTTGTCACTTCCAGACTTGACCTCAGCAGTGAGTACTAGTTGACTATCAACAGTATCCACACTGAGTTATATTGTCTTTTGGTTTAAATGGAATTTGATGGGACCTTCCATGAAGAATAGCAATGCCTCAGCACCCAAGGTCTGTGCAATCCAATCAGAAAGAATCTCAAGTAACATGCTGTCAGAGGAAGTGGTGGAGACAGGTACCATTATGACATTTAGAAAGCACCTGGATGGATGCACGAATAGGAAAGGTTGTGAGGGATGTGGGCCAAAAGCTGGCAAATGGGAAGAGATCAGTTTAGGTTATCTAATCAGTATGGATAAGTTGGACCAATGGGTCTATGTCTAAGCTGTATATCTCCAAGTCACAGAAACACCTCTCCACCATCTCCCTCTATTCTGCCTTTCATTCAATTTTGTATCCAATGTGCCAGTCTGCTTTGCATCCCATGAGCTTTTACTGGACCAGTCTTCAATGAGGAACAAAATAGTGAGAGAACAGAAGGGGGCTGCTGGGAAAGAGCGAACTGATGTATTTGGGCAGCGGCTGAACCAGAGACACTACACGTGTAGTCTCTCCCACCCATTCTCCTCCTCTAACCAAAACAAATATTGGATTTGGATTCTATACCATGAACAAATCAAAAGCATCTCTTCCTTGTGTAAAATCATATTTACATACATTTGAGGTACCCAGAGGGTCCGATGACTGAATGGACCCCCGTTTAACTCAGCACAAAGACCTCAGACAGTGGGTCTTTCTGCACTGCTCTTTGGCGGCAGCTGCCCCAAGCTTTCATGTGTCCCTCAGCACGTTCTGCACCTTGGAATGGGCTTGTCGGAAACACTCAGTCAAGGTCGACTCTTTCTTCTGGAATACTAACATATTTCGAGCCGACCAAAGAGCATCTTTCACTGAATTGATGGTTCTTCAGGTGCAGTTGATGTTTATCTCAGTGTGCGTCCCAGGGAACGGTCTGTAGAGCACAGAATCCTGCGTCACGGAGCTGCTCGTGACGGAGTCTCTATAAAAACCTTTCTCCAGACCTCCTATGCAATGGCACGTTCAACAAGGTTGTGGGACGGCCTCAACCCTCCCACAGCCGCTTCGCGGGCAGCATGTGGTGGTGCATGCAGTCATGTTGTACAAGATGGATCGCCACAGGTAGTGCCCTATTTACCACCAGTCAAGCAATGTCTTGGTGCTTGTTGGAAAGTTCTGGTGATGAGGTATTCTGCCAAACGACATTGACAGTTTGCTCAGGGAACCATGCGACAGGACTCACTATCTTTTCCTGCAGGGTCTTGTGGATGCGATACGCTGACCACGTCCTGATGGATTTATGGTCAAAGGTGTTTTTCTTTACAAATTTCTACACCATCAACAGGTGATGTGGAATGGTCCAACTACTTGGAGCATTCAGTGGCAATGAGCCCAGTGCCATCTTGGCAATAGTGGGAACAGGTAGAACCTCAGTACATAGTGACATTTGGTGTTTGCATACCGATACTAAGTGGCTATCAATTGGAGGGTGGTATTGAGTATGTTCTCCACGCTCTTATCCAGAGTTTTGCATATGGGGTCCCTGTGGACCTGGTCCAACTTAGAGAAAGTGAGAGAAAGTGGAAGATGGCTCAGAAGATTGCAACGATGCAGGTCGTGGGAATCGGCCAACCTGCGCTACCTACAACAACAGTGAGAGTACCTCGCACCTGATGACCAATTGAGAGGGACTGCTGCTCCCAAATGTCCAGTTTCTGCCTCTCCTTACTGGTGCGCTCCCCCCAAGATTTTGTGCACGCCCCGGCCCCTCTGATCCACATTGCCAGCACCTCAGGTAATCTGTTCTGATGGTGAAGGGGACAAAGATCAATCGATCCAGTTCCCAATGGACACGGCCTTGCTCTTGCCTTGATTTACGTTGACTCCTCAGGTCAGTTCGAACTGCTTGCAGATGCCCATGAGTCTGCGCACTGACAGTGGGATATGATGTTATGGAGTACGCCAGACCACTCAAAACATTCTTAAGCTGGCAACCCAGACCGTAACTTTGAAATTTGTTTTGGTAAGTGAACAGTGAAAATTACCCGGAGTGAGGTAGCTAGGTTGACTACTAGATGTTAAAACAGACAGAAATTTATTCATTTTTAACTCTTAGTAGTCAACACACACAAATACAGTATATAAACATGCACAACCACAAGCAATTCAGGCCACTGTACACCCACTACTGAACATCTCCATATCTCATTCCAGTCTCAGTAATGCATCGGCAGTCACATTTTCGCGACCTGCCAAGTGCACAATTGTCAAACTGAATGGCTGCAACAGCAAGCTCCATCTAACCTGTCTGACATTTTTGTCCTTAAATTTTTTCACAAATGTCAATGTTGTGATCACTGTATATGACTGTCTCAGATGCACTGCTGGTAATATAAACACTGAAATGTTGTGATGCCAACACCAAGCTTAAAGTCTCTTTCTCCACCATTGAAAATTTCTGTTGATGAACATTCAACTTCCTGGAAAAATACCCAATGGGTTTTTCTATTCCCTCGTCATCCTCCTATTTTAAAATAATTCATAGAGATCTGTATCTCATCTTTAAGGTGTATAAAGTAACACACTGTTTTCAAACATTCTAACATAGCAAAAAAAAGACCAATTGAAACAAGTGCCTATAAAGTGTTTAGAAAGAGTTAGTAAGCAACAGCTTGCTTGACCAAAGCATGCAAGTGAGAACGTTAGACATTATCCTATTTCCAAACAGAAGTGAAAAGGCCTTCAAGGCATTGGAAATGAGGCAAAAAACCGAGTGTTGACTTACTCGCTAAGCTGAACCAGAAAATGTGAGCTGGAGAACACCCATAAAGTTGCTGCTCTATTTTAATAGGTGTTAATTATAATCCCAATAATGCTTCCTGTGTTACAGCACTAGACTATCACCTGCTGTCTATTACATTAAAGATTCAAATGAACAAATTAATATTGTGATTTGAGTTTAAATTTTGTAAGACCCCTTGAAACTTACAAACTGCTATAGCAGAGATCAAGTGAATGTAACATAGTAGGGAGAAGGTGGTGGTGGTGGTGGTGCTTACCCTGACAGAATGCTAATTAGCTTTCTTCATGCATTGACGGGCATTCCTCCATCGCAGAGAGGTACCACTGATCCAGGTGCTGGCTTCAGAGCAGTCTGGCAGATTTTGGTGTTGTGGCCTCTTTGGCCAGTCCCGAGGGAAAAGGGTGTCTCTCCTCCAGCATGTTCCTGTCCACCAGGATCTCCAGGTCCCTGCTTTTAAAGTAAGGTATAACTTCCCCTTGTCTGCCACAGGCAGCAGCTCTGGTCTGCGAGCACTTGACTGATGACACAACAATCTTTTTAAATACGTTCCTGGTGTCAAATATCCTGAAATTTCATGGCAGTATCAAGTATATTTGGCTACAGCAAGTGGGAGAATTGAGCTAGCATTGGACAAGATGCATGCCTTAGGTTTGTGGTAAGTAGTTAATGAAGCAGTTTTGGGATGAACACACTGGAAAACCTGCCGGATGGAGTAAAGCCCTCGATGAAGATGACACTTAGTCGTTTCTGGCAAGATTCACTCTGAGGATTTTAAGGTATCCTCATTGTTCAGCAGAGTAAATGATTGGTGTGTTTACCTTTTGGAGGTGTTGAGACATTAGGTGCTGATTGTGAGAACCAAAAGCCCAAGCGTCAGGGAACTGGTGGAGTGTTTCATGCAGTTTCAGATAGCAAGGTAAAAAAAAATACATTTCCACGATTGTTCCCAATTGAATTGACCATAAAACAGTATTTAAATAAATGTAAATAGCTTTGATCACAGTTGATCGAGCTGTTAAACTGGGGGATGGGGTAGGGGGTGGTTTATATCTATTTTAAAGTTGTAAAAAATGCACATTTGTCAGAGGATAAAGTCATGATACAAATCTCAAATTGCAAGCAGAGCAGGGAGCTGGAGAAGCATAGCAAGTCTGACAGCATTCTCACTGTTTTCTCGCTACAGGTGCTGTCCGACTTGCTCAGTTTCTCCAGCAGTCTGTTTCTGTTTGAGATTTTCAGCATCAGCAGTGCGTTGTGTTTATTTTAGTTTCAAATTACAAGGATCAGCTCCAATTACCAAATTCTGATTGGTGGCTGAAAACCAGGGACAACTTAGGCTTGGTGACAGTGATTTTATGTCGATTGCAAATGGAAATGGAGAATCTGCATTTCAAGGTAAGTTTCATGTAATTTCCCAGCCTATATTCTGTATTTAACTTTAATCTTCCATTTCAAGGCCATTTTTTCATGTTAGGGTTATGTTGCATTGGCTGTTATAACCATTGCTTTATCTTATAGCAATGGCATTTGCTCAGAGTGCCCTCAGACAGTGTCTGGGCTAGTCTTTTTCACAGGGAGGTAGCAAGATCAAACCACTCCTACTCTGTATCCTACTTTTATTTTTAACAGGCATTTTGAGTGAGGTGAATCAGTGTGTTATCCTGGACTACTGTGATGGAGATGGTATCTCATCCTCTGTGGTTATTTACCATAACACGTATCATGTGTCTTTTGTGAAAGTTTTCAATTTTGAAATTGTTGAGAACAAGGTTCAGGAACTCTGACAGTTCTCAATCGGCAGGGTTTAACTCGTCCTACTCCTTGACACCTGAAATTTAGAAAACTCCCTTTAGAGTTTGGCTGAAACTCAATCATCAATTAATCGGTTTGGATTTTTCACATTGCTCCAGATCAAAATACCTATCAATAATGTTGCAACAAATCAGGACATTATAAGTATATATTTTTCAGATTTTTATAGTTTAACTCAGTGAAGACTTATCAAGCCTGTTCAATTTGGTTTGACCAGAAATGGTGTCGTTTTTCTAAATAAAGACTTATTAAGTCAAGGTTAATTTAATCAATGGGTGGAACTAAGGGACAAGTAAGATCAGACAAAGTAAGCGACAAAGAGAGATCAGCTGAAATGATCAGACGCAGAACTTAATAGCAGAAAGTATGCAGTGATAGAAAATGCTATAGGATTGAAGTGATTATACCTTCTTAACCCTATCTGAGTCTCTCTGCATTTGTTCTTTTTGCTTCCTATTGCGTCTTCTGTCTCAAATTCACCTCTTTGTGGCTACAGCCGTCGATTGTAGTGCCAGACATGAGCTAAAATGGTCAGTTCGACACTGGAACATCTGATTCAACCTGCTCATATTCACCACTATCACTCTGAACTTTTAGGAGGGATCGACCATTTCTCATGGAGAGTGTTTAATAGTTGCTTAGTCTGAATTGAATTCTAATCAGCTTACAACAGAGGTCATGTGACTATGCAAGGCACAAGTGTATAGTGTACTTACAAACACATTTCTCCAAACAACCCCTCTTTTCACAAATAAAATGAAAAAAAAGTGCTTGCAGTGTCATTCACAGTTACAACTAATCTAATGTATATGATCAATAAAGAAAATGATTACTCATGACCAAAAACTGTATGTTCATACCAGCCAGATCTACTTTCATCACAGAGTCATACAGTGAGGAAACAGACCTTTGGTCCAACAAACCCATGCTGACCAATCCCAAACTAATCTAGTTCCACTTGCCTGAGCTTGGCCCATATCCCTACAAATATTTCTTAATCATTTACTTATCCAAATGTCTTTTAAATGTTGTAACTGTGCCTGCATCCACCACATCCCCCGGAAGTTCATTCCACAAGGTAAACACTCTATGTAAAAAGATAGCCCCCATGTCTTTTTATAATATTTCTTCCCCAAACTTAAAAATATACCCCCTCATCTTGAAATGTCCCACCCCAGGGGTAAGGCACTTGCTGTTCACCTCATTTAAACCTCTATACATCATGCTGCGATCTCCTAGGCTCCAGTGAACAAAGTCCCAACCTAACCAACCTCTCCGCATAACTCAAGCCCTCCATTCCCGGCAGCATCCTAGTTAATCTCTTCTGAACCCTTGCCAGCTCAATAATATCCGTCTAATAACGGGGAGGCCAAAACTGGACACCAGAAGAGGACTCATCAATGTCCTGTATGATGTTAACATAATATCCCAAATTCTATATTCAAAAGTCCAAGCAACAAAGGCAAGCATGCTGAATGCTGCCTTAACCACCCAAGCTATATGTGGTGCAAACTTCAAAGGATTATTTACCCTGGATCTCTCTGATCAATTCAACCCTATTGAAGATCCTCCTTCCAACTGTTTCACTCATGCCCTTATTTGTTTTCCCAAAATGCAATACTTGTTGTTTTTCCAAATTAAGCTGTATCTGCCAATCAGCCAGCTCATTGAGTCCCTGCACATGCATTTCATTCATAATTTTTAAATCCATTCAGGTTTTTAAAGGCATTCATGAGAGTTAATATTGATTAGTGTGAAAACTATTTCTTGTCCTGTGCCCCAATATCCCACAGCACGACCTTAGTAATAAGCTTGGGTGCACATTCATATGATGAAGACAAATTAGCCAAGAACCTTTTTAGATAGCTCATAGATCTAAAGCTTTTATATCTATTGTTCACTGCATCTCAGGATCTAAACAAAGATCTTTTGCTGATGATTTTTGTGCTTGGTTTCAGGCATTGTTCATTGCACTTATTCTTGTTCAGCTTCAGGTTCGTCTAATACTGTCATTGTATCAACTATTATCTCTGGGTCAAACAGTTGTACTGGATCCAAGTCATGGTCTGCAATGGCTTCTTTTCTCATATCTCCACATCCATGGACTAGGAGATCATTCATGAAACCTTCTACTCGTGAAAGATCACTAACTATTTCAGACTCTGTGTGTGATATCCTTCGTGAGCTATGGAAATGCCAAATGACATTCACAACCATCTGCATCTCCCAAACAAAAGGTGATAAATGACAGAAGATGGTAAATGACAGACAAGGAAGTGATTGTCTTTGCCTCTTGTAGGTGTGATAGCTTTTGATCAGCATTTTCCTCATTGTTAGGTTTCTGTTCACAATTGGCAGGATCCTGATACAGTGTCAGAGAGTCTTCCAGCCGAGAGACAGGTCCTTTGGCCCAAACTGGTCCATGCTGACCAAAATGTCCATTTACGCTAACCCCATTTCCCTGCACTTGGCTCATATCCTTCTAAATCTTTCCGATCCATGTATTTATCCAAACACGTTTTAAGTGTTGTTACTGTGCCTGCCTCAATAGCGTCCACTGGCAGTTCATTCCATATGCGTACCACGCTCTGTGTATAAAGGTTGTCCCTCAGGCTCCCTTTTGTTCATTCCCCTCTAACCTTAAACTGTTGCTCTCTTATCCTTGATTCTTCAACCCTGTGAAAAAGACTGAGTGCAGTCACCCTATCCATGCCTCTCATGATCTTATATACCTCTAAAAAGAATCCTAGTTGGTCCAACCTCTCCCTATAACTCAGACAGTTGAGTCCTGGCAACACCCTTACAAATTTCTTCTGCACTCTTTCCAATTTAATAACATCCTTCTTGTAGCAAGGTGACCATAACTGAACACAATACTCCAAGTGTGGCCTCACTAACATCCTTTACAACTGCAACGTAACTTCCCAACTTCTACACTCAGTGCTCTGACTGATGAAGGCCAGTGTGCCAAAAGCCTTTTTCACTGGTCAGTCTAGCTGTGACTCCACTTTCAGAGAACCGTACACCTGAACTCCAAGGTCCCTCTGTTGCACTACACTCCTTCAGGCTCTACTATTCAACATGAAACTCCTACCTTGACTTGACTTTTCAAAATTCAAGACCTTGCACTTATCTAAATAAAACTGCATTTGCCATTTCTCGGCTGAGGTCCCCAGCCGATCAAGATCCTGCTGCAATTTCTGATAAATTTCCTCACTATCCACATTACCGCCTATTCTAGTGTCATCTGCAAACTTAATAATCATATCTTGTACATTCTCATCCAATTCATTGACATAGATAGCAAACAGCAATGGGCCCAGCATCGACCCCTGAGGCACTCCATGAGTCACAGGCCTCCAGTCCGACAAGCATCCTTCCAGTATTACTCTCTACTTCCGACCATCAAACCAATTGTGTATTCAATATGTCAACTCGCCCTAGTTTCCATCGAACCTTCCAGAGCAATCTAACCTTCCAGAAGAGCCTTCCATGTGGAATCTTATCAAATGTCTTACTGAAATCCATATAGACAACGTTTACCGCCCTGCTCTAATCAACCTTCCTGACCACTTCTTCAAAGAACTCTGTGGGGCATAATCTCCCATTCACAAAGCCATGCTGATTGCTCTTGATCTCTTTCCAAATACACGTCTCCCTTTTCTCTCTGAATCTTTTCAAGTAATTTATCCACCACAGATGTTAGATTTACTGGCCTGTAGTTCCCAGGTTTTTCTTTGCAGCCCTTCTTGAATAACACACCATCTGCTACCCTCCAGTCTTCTGGGTCCTCACCCATGGATAAAAATGATGCAAAAATATCAGCTAGGGTCCCCACAATTTCTTTAGAACCCCAAAAATGTTCTAGAGCAGAATCCTTAATTCTGTTTAACCCAGTGTTGTTTATATATTGGACTGTTACTCAGTAAACATTACTGACTGTATCATATTTGATTATGGAGCTGCTAAAGCTGATAAAGTCCGATGAGAGTTGCAGCTTGTGAAATGTAAGGATGCAGCACCAACCTTGTGGAAAGTCTAGGTGATAGTTTGAGAATTTTGGTCCTTAATAGTGAAGAAATGTAACTTTTGAGTGGGATAGCAGATTCATAGAAAGGTTTTAACTGTGTCTCTCACTTGCAGATTGGACATGATTTTACATGCCGTAACTGGGTGTGGTCTTGGCAGAGTCAAATGTAAAGTGAGCTAGGTGCACACTCTACCACCTTCTCATTCACTGCTACACACCCCATAATGCACTAGTATACACCCATTAAAATAAAGATCCCATCTACCATGTTTTAAACAAATGACTCAGGGGCAAATGAGATTGTTACCAAGTCAATTGTTCTCTAACATACACTGTCGATCATCATAATGCAGTTGCTGGCAAGCTGGATTCATCCAGCCTTTTTATGAATAATTTTTAAAGTGTGGGAGATAAGGGTTTATAATATTTGTGGGGCTGTCCTTCACATGCTAGGTTACCCTCTTGAAGATAATAATTCTCTTTCCTCCTACTCTCCACAACCCACTTTCCTCACTTACGCCCTGATAATTGAGTTGATCCATACATTTTTTTTCCATCACCCCATCAGCAAGAAAGGACAAAAGATGGGAATCTGTAAGGATGGCAAGTCGGCAGGGTAAAGAAAAGGGAGATAGGAATGCCTCAAACTCTCCCCTTGAAGTCAAAAAGGAAGTTTTGAAGATAAAAATCAAAAGTGGGACATCTTCGTTCAGTTGCAAAGGAAGACCATGGGCCATATTGAGGTTCGCAAGTGGGAATGCAACATGAGAATTCCAAGATAAAATGCCAAGATCAAATTATAACTCAGAAACTGGACGTAGGAGCTGCTATGAAAGCTTGGAGTTGAATAAAATAGATGAGAAATATAAAGGGTGTTTGTCAAAATGCAACATTAATCTTTTTTCTTCCAATATGACTTCCCTCTAATTTTCTTCCTGGCTGCGTGGGCTGCCTTGATTGATGCGCTAATACTATGCATAGAACATTGGAGCTCAGGTTAGAATGAACGCTGCATACCACTACAACCATAACTGCATTAACGTATCAAAAAGCTACTCAAAACTGGTATTCCTACCAGAGAGTGCAGTGAAACCCAAAGTGCAGAGAAACGCATGAGTGGAGAATATATCCCATTTCCAATGTGCTGAAAGCAAACTTAGAATGATTTGTTATGTGGAACAGTAGTGATAGAAGTTGTTAAGAAATTATCAGTGGATGGAATAGTCTTACTCCTGCTTAATGATTAGGCGAGAGTGAAAGTTATAGTTTTAGCCTTGATCAAGGAGCTCATAAGGGGCAGAACAGTTACAATAACAACTTGCACAAAAGGGGGAATATACAGAAAATGGCAAAACAAAGTCCATCACCAAAGGTCACAGTAACTTCACAGGGAAATGTTAGAGTGGCCAAAATTCTATTTAAAAATGAGGATGATTCTAAATAGATGTTCACGCAGTCTTTGTTATTTGAGGGTCAGGAAACAGATCCAAAATTAAGTAAGTTGGCACAAACTGAAGCAAAGGCTATTAAAAGCTGGGTTTTATGAGAAAGTGGAGACTCCATCACAGACCCGTGGATTGAGAAAGGATGATTGTCTATCAGATAATAGAACTACCCAGATCATGTATGTATATATTGCAAGTGACAAATGAAATACCTATGGTTGGACATCTAGGAATACAGAAAACTCAAGCCTCAAAAAACAGGCATTTTACAAGGCCAAGATTTTATAAAGATATATTGCAGCACTATGTATGTTACCAAAACAGACCCTTCAGTCCAACTCATGCATGCTGAGCAAAGTTTCCCAAACTAAATTGGTCCCACGTGCCTGCATTTGGCCCATATTTCTATAAAGCTTTCCGATTCATGGAGGTATCAAAATGTCTTTTCAAGGTTGTTACTGTATCTGCAATCTGCATCTAACACTTCCTCTGGCAGTTCATTCCTGACACAAAACTGTAAGAAAAAGTTGCCTCTCAGGTCCCTTTTACATCTTTTTCATCTCACCTTGAACCTATGGCCCTGTAGTTTTGAATTCCCCTGCCCTAGGGAAAAGACCTTTGCTATTCACTTTATCTGTGTTCCTCATATTTTTATAAACTGTGTAATGTCACACCTCAACATCCTCTGTTCCAGTGAAAAATGTCCCCCTAGCCTATTGAAGCTCTCCTTATAACTCAAACCCTTCAGTCTGTGTTGTAACATAATATAATCCATAATATAATCCATTTAAAAATGGTGTTTCATTTCTTTTAAGGGTGCTGGTGTGTAAGAAAACACAGGCAGAATGTTATAATGGTATGAACAATGTGGTCTATGGTGAGTTCAGTGGTAGAATTGTGTGGGAGGGGAAGCAAGGGGGCTGAGAGATAAATGGGAGGGGGTGGGGCTGGGGGTTAGATAGCTAGGAATGAGGTAGGTACTTGGAAGTGTGGGGTGATGGTGAAAGGTCAGAGCAGAGTGTGGAGTGGATAAGCGCAAAGAAAGATGGACAGGTAGGACAGTTCAAGAGACCCAGGACTGGCATGTCCTCGGCAGAGTTGGGGGTGTAGGGGAAGAGTGGGAGTTGAAGTGGTCGGCCACAGGGCAGTGGGGTTGTTCAGTGCAGGTGTCCTGGAGATGTTCTCTGAAACATTCCGCAAGCTGGTGTCCTGTAACTCCAACGTAGAGGAGACCACATCAAGAGCCACGGACTCAGTAGATGAGGTGTTTGGATGTACAGGAAAATCTCTCCCTGGTGTGGAAGGATCCTTTGGGGCCTTAAATGGAGGTGAAGAGGGTGGCGCGGGCACAGGTTTTGCATCTCTTGTGGTGGCAAGGGAAGGTGCTGGGAATGGAGGGTGGGTTGGTGGGGGGTGGGCGTGGACCAAATGAGGTATTTGCAGAGGGAATGGCCTTTGCAGATTGTTGAAAGAGCTAGAGAGGGAACTATATCTCTGCTGGTGGGGTCTGATTGTAGATGGCAGAAAAGATGGAGGATGATGATGGAGGAGATTGGTTGGGCGGAAGGTAAGGACCAGGGGGGTTCTATCCTTGTTGTGGTTGGAGGTGTGGGGTTCAAGGGTGGAGGTGTGGGAAGTGGAGAAGGTGCACTGGAGGGCATCGTTGACCGCATGGGAGGGGAGGTTGCGGTCCTTGAAATGGGAGGCCACCTGAGATGTTCTGGAGTGGAATTCATCCTTGTGGGAGCAGATATGGCTGAGGTGGACGAAATGGGAGTAAGGGATAGCGTTTTTACAGTAGGTGGGATGGGAGTAAATGTCCCTGTTGAGTCAGTCACCAGAAATGGAGGTGGAAAGGACCAAGAAAGAGAGGGAGGTGTCCGAGATGGTCCAGGTGAACTTGAGGTCAGGGTGGAAGGTGTTTGTGAATTGCTCAACCGCCTCATGGGAGCACGAAGTGGTGCTAATATAGTTATCGATATAATGGAGAAAAAGGTGAGGAATGGTGCTGGTGTAACTGCAGAAATTGGACTATTGCACATACCTGACATCGAGACAGGCACAGCTGGGGCCCAAGTGGCTGCCCATGGTGACCCCTTTGTTCTGAAGGAAGTAGGAGGATTCGATGGAGAAATTATTGATGGTGAGGACCAGTTCAGCCAGTTGAATGAGTGTGTCGCTGGAAGAGTACTGGTTGGGTCAGCGGGAGAGGATGAAGTGAAGGGCTTGGAGGCCTTCGTCATGGCTGACAGGGGTGTACAGAGACTGCATGTCCATGGTGATGAGGCATTGGAGACCGAGAAGCAAAGTCACGGAAGAGGTGGAGGACGTGGGTGGTGTCCCAAATGTATGTGGGGAGATCCTGGAGCATGGCGGGGGGAATGGTGTCAAGATATGCAGAGACAGGTTCGGTGGGGTGGGAGCACGATGGGTCAATGGAGGAAGTCAGGGTTTTGAGTTTTGAGTAAGATGCAGAAATGGGAGATATGAGTTTCCCGGACTATGAGGTTGCAGGCTGTGGATGGGAGATCCCCTGAGGTGATGTGGTTGTGGATAGTCTGGGAGATGATAGCTTTGTGATGGGCGATGAGGTCGTGATTGAGGGGGCAGTAGGAGGGGTTGGTACCTAGTTTCAGCGGTGTAAAGGTCAGTGTAACAAACTACAACTGCGCCCCCCTTGTCCTCCAATTTAATGGTGAGGTTGGGGTTGGAGCAGAGGGTTGCGCGTTGTGAGGGTGCGAGGTTGGATTGGGTGAGAGGGGCAGACCTGTTGAGGTGATCAATGTCGCGGTGACAGCTGGAGATAGAGAGATCGAAGGCGGGTAACAGATTGGCACAGGGCATCCAAGTGGATAGGGTATGTTGGAGGCAGGCAAGGGGTCCCCAGAGGGTAGGGTCGGAGTTCTGATGGAAAAAGTCAGTGCAGAGGCGGCAGATGAAAATTTCGATGACATGATACGTGTGGAATTCGTTGATCTGGGAGTGAAGTGGGATGAAGGTCAGGCTTAAGTGAGGGGAAGGTGTGAGGTTTGGTAAAGACACATTAGAGCTGGGGGGCTAGGACCAGGAAGAACATCACCACATTCCCTGCTTGGGGACCGTGCAGCCTTCAATATAGAGTTCAATCATTTTTGAACCTGAACACCTTCCTCTATGTCTGTTACCCACTCACAAACCTCAGACATTGTCATGACACAAGCTGCTTTCAGCACAGCTAACTCACTTTCACCTCCATGTTGGCCCCATTATCTGCTTCTCTTTCTCCCTGGCTCACCATTATAAATCTCTTTGTATACCTCACTGCTGTTCTCTGTCTCTGAGCTGCATCTCCAACTACTGCAAACTCCTCTCCCCATCCCCTGTCTTCAGCATATATGACTACCTTCTTCCTACAATGAGTTCTTAGGAAGGCTGACTGGACATGCATTGTGAAGTCTGCTTTCTCGCTCACTCTTGCTCCCTTTTTTTTCTCTCTCTCTCACTCTCTCTAACACACACACACACACGCACACACAAGCCGTGGAGCCAGTGCTCATCGCTGCTGTGCCTCTTTCTCTCTCAGTCCTATTGCTCTGCCACTTACTTGTTTGGGCTGCCCTTGCTGACCTGCCACCTTTTACACTCCCTAGCAGCACGTTCTTACCTTGCAGCCCTGCTGCTACTGGACATGCTCTACTCACAGTCCCTCTTCTTCTGCTCCTCTCTTATCCAACAGGTGGTTTCTGCTTATTGGCACATTATTTCAGTTGCTCTTTGCCTCCCCTCAATCCAGAATCTCCATCATTTTTACATTCATTGCTGCTATATTCTGCCATTTGAGTTTGATGTTGCAGCTTCAGGAAGCATTTGGGTAAATTTTAACTTGGTAATTGATTTAGTTTGCAGAGGTTTGCAGCCTCCATTTTAAAACAATATAATAAAATGTGTCTGCAATGGTAAGTAGGTTTGGGTGTGGGGGGGGGGGGGGGCGCAGTGAAGAAAGCACATGGAATGCCTTGCCTTCATTAGACCGGGTGTGGAGTATAGGAGCAGGGAAGTCATGTTACAACCTTATTAAACATTGGTTAGGGTTAAGATAGTATGGTGACGAGAACTGCAGTATTCTATGAAAAGGACATGATTGCACTGGAGTGGGGGCAGAGGAGATTTACCACGATGTTCCATAAAATATAGGAGTAGAATGAGGCTTTCAGCCAATAGGTCTGGTCTGCCATTCAATCATGGCTCAGTCCCATCCTCCTGCCTTGTCCCCATAACCCTTGGTCACTTTACGAATCAAGAACTACTTATCTCTGTCTTAAATGCACTCAATGTCTTGGCCTCGACAGTCTTCTGCAGCAACGGGTTCCACACATTCATTACGCTCTGGTTAAAGAAATTCCTCCTCGTCTCTGTTCCAAAGGGTTATCTCCAGCAACTCAGTAGAATGCTTTAGCCGGAACTCATCTGCTTTGTCTATTTCTTTCCTTTTTTTTCTCTTTGTATTTCTTTTCTTCTTCTTGGCGACGTCCTGCACTTGGGGCCTCAGCACTAACTTGGCGAGGCAGCTTCCCAGCCCAGTATGGGTTTCTTCCACAGCCTGTGGCGGTCTCTTGGCCCAGGGTGGGAGACTTTTGGCTTAACCCACGGTGGTCTCTCAGTCCAGTGTCTCACTGGCTCATGGTGGTCTCAATGAAATACCCCTCATCGTTCTAAATTGCATCAAGTACAGACCTAACTGCTTCTCATATGATATACCCTTCATTGAATTCAATGTCATTTCAGATTGTAAACGAGAGTGATATAGTAGTTGGTACATTTGCATTTATATTCACATTGACAAGGAAATGGATCAAAGAAACAGCTAATAATTATATGGAATAGTTATCGTAAATTTCTGTCAAATAGGCTAATCAAATTCAGCGTTAACTGTGCCCTTTGCTGTTTGATTACAGAGAACTTTGGTCCTCACTATTTCTGTTATTTTATAGTCCAGTCATAAACAGGTTTTGTACTGTGATATAAAATCTGATTAATGACAAGGAGCTAATTTTTTCACCCAGAATAGTTTCATTTTTGTTCCGCTGTTGGCTCGTTTAAAACACAGATGGGTGGCTGACGGAGTATTTGTGTCAGTCTTAGCATTCAGGGGTTCAATGTCACTGGATACTAGTTCTTTAATGCATCACAAGATTATAGCACAAATGAGAGTCTGTGGAACTTAGGTTAAACCTTTATCCAAATATTTCCAAGTTGCAAAAAGCCCAAAGGTCATGTTTATGATGAGGGTGTATGCGGAACACAGTTATTTCACTGGAAGCCTTGTTCCAGAATCAGGAGACATAGCATGAGGTAAGGACCTAAATTATGTTGAACAATATTACAGACTTCCTTTTTTTGTGTACAGGGACAAACTCGTCTCTGTTAATTTGTATAGTTTGTCAGTACTATTATTAAGTTGTGGCATTCATAAAGTACCAGGCAACAAATGGTGTTTTGTCCAGAAATTAACTTCTGACAGGAACACTTGAAAAAATCCAACTACTAAGGCTAAAATGCTAAAATTATACTTTTGTAAATGATGTGTAAATATATGCACAAGTTATGACATTTTGAGGTGACAGCTAGTAGTATTATCACTGGACTGTTAACCCAGAGACCCATGTAAGGTTCTGGGGGCCTGGGTTCAGAACCTGCATGACAGATGGCCAAATTTGAATTGAACAATAATTTGAAATTAAGAGTCTATTGAAACTATTGCTGATTGTTGGAAAAACTCATCTGGTTCATTCGTGCCCTACTGGGAAGGAAATCTGCTGTCTTTACCTAGTCTGGCCTACATTTGACTCCAGGTCCATAGCAATGCAGTTGACTCGTAACAACTGTTTGGGCAATCAGAGATGGGCATTAAATGCTGGCCTAATTAGCAATGCCGAAATCTCATGAATGAATTTAAAAAATATAATCACAGAATTAAGAGCCTTGACTGTTTGTTTGGCATAATGTCTAATCATTATCACAATCCAAATTTTCCCATGAAGGTGGTAGATGAAGGAAATATTTGTTAAAGTGGATTGGGAGTTCTCATAGGGAAAGCATGCGTGCACACAAAGTGACCACACTCTGTTCAGTAATAGCATCAGGAAGCTCAAGGTATTCTGTACCACAGTATGTTGAATGCCATGCTTTGGCAATGAACCCCACTTCCCATCAATGAATTCTCTGTTTGAATTTCTGATAATGGAATATCAGCTAATATTCAGTACTGTTTACTGGAGCTACCTTGAATACACATTGTCACATTTGCTATTCTGTAAGCATGACATTATGTTTTATTTTCACACTTTGCATTTATTTATTTCTTCACCTCACGTCTATTTCTTTCTCAAAACATTTCAAAACTGTGCCGTCTCTTTCTCGATTCATTTATGCAAGGAAAATGGTCCCAATTTCTCCAGCCTTTCCACTGCACTATCTCATCTGTCAAACCATTTCTGTAAACCTCTCTGACACTGCCTAACCCATCCCTATCCTTTGTGGAGCCCAGAACTGCACACAGTACTTCCCCTGATGTTTGACTAGTTTCTTATCTAAATACAATCTCCCTGCTGTTGTACTCAGTTCCTCTATTAATGAAGCCTAGATTCTTAATAACATCTCTCTCTACCTTTCTTGCCACATTTATAGACCAAGGCTCATATTGGCCATGGTCTTTCTGCTCTTGTAAATACTTTTAGAATCATACCCTTTATTTTATATGGCCTCTCCATCACCTTTGCATCAAACTGTATCATTCACATTAATTTCATCTGCTGTATATTTGCCCACTTCACCAATGTCTCATGGACCTAAATAGTTTTACACCGTCTTCCTCAAATTTCACAATTCTCCGAAGGTTTGAGTCATCTGCAGCCTTTGAAATTATCCCCTGTGTTGTAAAATCTTAATCATTGAGCGACAATAGGAAAAGCAAGGACCAGAGTAGTGACCCCTTTTAAATTCCATTACAAACCTCCCTCCAGCTGAAAAATACTCATTAACTATTGATATCCATTTTCCAACTCTCAAACATGCTCTCTTTTATCCCAATGCCAATCATTTTTTTCTAAGTCTTTCGTAGCAATGTATTTCCTGCTTTTTGAAAGACATGCCCACCACATTAACAGCCTTGACTAATCAGCCAACTCCAATACACCAGGAGAGACTAGGACCCAAGGGCACAGCCTCAGAGTGAAGGGACAGCCCTTTAGAACAAGGATGAGGAGGAATTTCTTCAGACAGAGAATGGTGAATCTATGGAACGTATTGCTGCAGAAAGCTGTGCAGGCTAAGGCATTGAGAATATTTAACACAGGGATAGATAGGCGCTTGATTGGTGAGGGGTGAAATGTTACAGGGCGAATGGGTTTGAGAAACATGCACTTTTGTGAAAATAGCAGAGAATAATTGATTAAATGTAGTGCCTGGTGAGGTGGAAGGAACCAAAAGAAACTATACCATTGTCTTGGAAGGAAGGACACAATTGTTCAAAATAGAAAAATTAGATACATGCAAAATGTGGATGAGTCAAATTTGTTGTAAGAGGGGGAAATTATATCTCACCATTTACAGAATCTTTTTATAAGATCATGAGATAAAGGAGCAGAATTAGGCCATTCGCTCCATTGAGTCTGCTCTGCCACTTGCTAAGATCATGACTGATCTGATAATCCTTAAGTCCACCTGCCTGTCTTTTCCCAATACATTTTGATTCCCTTATTGAGGAATCACCATGGAAAAACTGGCACTATGTAAAGCTGTTAAATACGTGGCTTAACTTTTGATGTTGGAGAATTGCATTTCCATACATGCAAATGGGTCAGGCTTCACGTGAGCTGAGCTGGAACCAGTCTCCTGGCAAATTGAATAACTCGGGCTGTAGGCCGACTTAAACAAACTAGAAGGAGTAAGGAGAAAGTGAGGACTGCAGATGCTGGAGATCAGAGCTGAAAATGTGTTGCTGGAAAAAGCGCAGCAGGTCAGGTAGCATCCAAGGAGCAGGAGAATCGACGTTTCGGGCATGAGCCCTTCTTCAGGAATTCTTCCTTCTTTAGAAGGAGTAAGGGTTTGGGAGATGGGAATCGCTGATTTTCAAAGTCAATGGTGGCGTTGAAGGACGGCTACTTAGATAATGATATCAAGAGCGGAACAGGAAGGAAAAGCAAATAGGGCCTAAAGGGAAAAATGGTAGAAAAAGGCAAAAATCATGGCTGTTTACTTAAATGCTTGTAGTATTCAGAGAAAAGTATAAATGAATTAACAGATCAAAAAATGTTCATGAATTTTGTTTTATTTGTTCACAGGATAAGGGTGTCACTGGCTAGGCCAGCATTTAATGCCTACCCCTAATTGTCCAGAGGACAGTTAAGAATCAACCATATTGCAGAAGGTCTGGAGTCACCCGAAGGCCAAACCAGGTAAGGATAGCAGTTTCCTTCCTTAAAGGATATTAGTGGACCTGATGGGTTTTACCTGACAATGGATTTGTGGTCATTGCTAGACTGTTAATTCTCAATTTTTAAAAATTGGATTCAATTCCACCATCTGCTAGGGTGGGTTTTGAATCTGGTTCCCCTGAACGTTACCTGTGTTTCTGGATTAGCAGTCCAGCAATAATACAGCTAGGCCATCACAGTTGTGGAGGTATGGCCCCAACGAGATCAAAGCTGGCAACTAAAAGATATGTGAAAGGGCATGCAAGAAATGAAGGGTGGTGAGGCAGCTTTCATGGTATGTGATTTAATAAGTAAGATAGAAGAGATGGTTTTGGATTAAAAGATGTTGAACCTATATCCTTGGAGCTAAGAAATAATGAGTGTAATATGACACTGGTGGGAGCAATCTGTTAGATTCAATTACTTACAGTGTGGAAACAGGCCCTCCAGCCCAACAAGTCCACACCCCTACATTTAGCCCTTCACCTTAGGCTACGGGCAAGTTAGCATGGCCAATTCACCTAATCTGCACATTTTTGGACTGTAGGAGAAAACCGGAGCAAACCCGCACAGACTCGGGGAGAATGTACAAACTCCACACAGTGGGTCGCCTGAGGTGGGAATTGAACTCGGCTCTCTGGTGCTGTGAGGTAGCAGTGCTAACCACTGTGCCACCGTGCCACTAGAATCTTCTAGCAGTAATGTTCTTTAGAACAGAGCATAACATTAAATAACGAGGACATGTAAAAAGGCAATGCATTAATCAGAAATGACTTTAATCTTCACGTAAAATGGGAATGTCAAATTCGTAGGGTATTCTGTGTAATTTCAGTGAACAATATGTTGTGGATCAACGCCAAGATATGTAGGAGCTAGTAATATGTAATAAGGCTGTTTTAATAAATGATTCTAGAATGAAAGATTCTCTGGGGAACAGTGAGTGTAATTTGGCAGAAGTTAGATTTCTGTTTGAGAGTAAGAAACTTGGATCTGAAACAAATACAGAGTCACAGTGATACACAGCCCAAAAACTGACCTTTCGGTTCAACTCGTCTGCAATGACCAAATATCCCAGGTAAATCTCGTCCCATTTGCCAGCACTTGGGCTATGTATCTTTAAACTGCTCCTATTCATGTACCCATCCATATGCTTTCTAAATGTTATAATTGTGCCAGCCTCCACCACTTCCTCTGGCAGCTCATTCCATACATACACAACTCTGTGCATGAAAGGTTATGCCTTAGCTCCCTTCGAAAACTTGCCCCCTCACCCTAAACCTGCGCCCTCTAAGTTTGGACTCCGCCACCCCAGGAGGAAGACCTTGTCTATTTACCCTATCCATGTCCCTCATGATTTTACAAACTTCTGTAAAGTTACCTCTCAGCTCTAGAGAAAACAGCCCCAGCCTGTTCAGCCTCTCCCTGTAGCTCAAACCCTCCAACCCTGGCAACATCCTTGTAAATCTTTTCTGAACCCTTTCAAGTTTCACAACATCCTATGTCAGTGAGGTCACACTTGTATGCAGCATTCCAACAGAGACCTAACCAAACTCCTGTACAGCTGCAACATGAACTCCTATACTCAATGTGTTGACCAATAAAGGCAAGCATACCAAACTACTTCTTCAATATTCTATCTACCTGTGAGTCTGCTTTCATGTGCTGAACTTAAATTATGATTTGGAGATGCCGGTGTTGGACTGGGGTGTACAAAGTTAAAAATCACACAACACCAGGTTATAGTCCAACAGGTTTAATTGGAAGCACACTAGCTTTCGGAGCGATGCTCCTTCATCAGGTGATAGTGGAGGGCTCAATCTTAACACAGAATTTATAGCAAAAATTTACAGTGTGACGTAACTGAAATTATACATTGAAAAATTAATTGTCTGTTAAGCCTTT
>NC_057755.1:3057219-3075646 GCF_004010195.1 Chiloscyllium plagiosum | reverse complement strand
AGAATGCAACTTTTAAAAAAAAAGGTTTTGTGATTTACACATGAAAGAAGTGAAACTATCACTGTATTCCAACAGATGAAAGGCTTAACAGACAATCAATTTTTAAATGTATAATTTCAGTTACGTCACACTGCAAATTTTTGCGATAAGTTCTGTGTGTTAGGATTGAGCCCTCCACTATCACCTGATGAAGGAGCGTCGCTCCGAAAGCTAGTGTGCTTCCAATTAAACCTGTTGGACTATAACCTGGTGTTGTGTGATTTTTAACTTTGAACTTAAATTAGGTTACCAACTTGGGTAAACGTATTTGGAACGTTTTTGAAGTCAAAAATATGATTAAAAAAGTGATGATAATGAAGGAGAAAACTGATAAGTCAAACTAACAAGCGACATAAAAATAGACATTAAAAAGTTCTTTAAATATCTCAGCAAAAGTAAAAGAGGAAACAGTGAAGATAAACAACTTATTGACAGGCTATGAAAAAATAATAAGGAGTCTGGAAATAACAGAAAAGTTGCAAAAATACATTAAATCATGAGAGAGGATACTCATAAAATTCCAAAGATACTAAATATTCAAAGAGCTGAAATGGTGGAGCATGAGGAAATAAACACTAAAATAAACAGAATAAAACAAATAGTTCTGAGTGCTGAAAATCTGAAAAACAATAACTATCGCTATTATTTCCAAGTTTGCATATGAAGAAAATATGAATGGTTAAGTAGTGTAAAAGTCTCAAAGAAATTGCAGGGGCTTATCGGCAGGTGAGGTCAGTGGGGTAAAATTTGGCGGATGGGACGTATCTCGAAAAACATGCGTTTAAGCAACATGTATTTGAGCAGTTTGGCAGAGTTGAAGCTGTATATTATTTCAATGTGGAGACATTGCAGAAAACCGCAGGGTAGTGGGATTGGAAGGTCCTTGTACATGACTCTCAAAGGCTATGGTCCAGATTCAGCAAAGTAGGGGAGGCAAATGGACTCACTGTTGACCTTTTTTAACAAAAAGAATGGAGTATAAGAAAATAAACAGGAAGTCTTACATGAAACTACAATCTGAGAATACACTGAACAGTTTGATCCCTTATCTCAGGACATTGTATTGGCATTTAGGCAGTTTCTTCTTTTGATACTAAGTTGATTCCACGTATGAAGGGGATTTCTTTCGTATATGAGGATACGTTGATTAGGTTGAGTTGATTCTCATTGCAGCTTCGAAGATATACAGGAAGCCTTACTGACAATTTTAGGGGCCATGACAGGGTAGATACAAAGAAGTTGTTTCCCACTGGGGGAGATTTGAAACCCAGAAGGCATTAACTTAAAATAAGAGGTTGCACATTTTAAGACTGACATGGGGAAGAATTTCCAGTTTTAGAGGATAGTGAATGTGTGGGATTTCTTACCTTGAGGAACAGTCAAGCTTCTGCAATTAGGAGTATTCAAGTCTTGAGATAGGAACATTTTTAATCAGTCGGGAATCGAGGTTGAAGAAGGAAGCTAGAAATGATGTTGATGATCATCAGATCAACCATGATCTCATTGACTAGTGGAACAGACTTGATGGGCTGAATGAGTTACATGTACCTCTACATCTTATGATATTAAAACATTGTGATTCCTATGAGGGACATGCACGTTTGCGCATGAAATATGCTCACTTTGTCTTGCTTCATTATCATTATTTCCAACAGATCTCACATCTTAAGAATTCTGTTTAATAATTCCATGTCAATGGGAGATATGAGGATTCCATTTCTAATGTTAATTGCCTCAGATCTCTTGTATTCTATTTGTCAATTTCTTCTTCATTTGCCCAATCAATTTATTTGACCTCGACTTAACATGGAATAAAACACTACGTAAATTCAGCATCCAGTTGGTTGTTGCTTCATTATAACTTCTGCTTCCCTTGACTTTTGAGAGGTCCTGGATTTTGTTCCCTTATCCTTTGTTCCTGTTGGAAAAACTTTAGCATGTATCCTAAAGTGTTAATCCAGAACGGTCACCTATAGTTAGTTCAATTATTTAATTCCTGCTGATTTTTAGTTCAGTTTCACACTGGCTTGACCTCTAATACCAACAATGTTTGTTCAAACCAGCACCTTACGAAGCGGCTCTCTTAATAAACTGACAAAAATTGTCTACCTAAAATTGTGGAGACTTACTGTATTATCACAACGCCAGAGTAGTCAGTTGAGGATGCAAGTGATAAGGCTCTGCCGAGTTTTATTTTAACACATGCTGCATTAGTATTTAAGCGATTTATGTTGTATGTAAAGTATAATAGTGACGTGTATACCCGCTACATGTTTTTTTAAAATTATTTTTATTATTTGGACATATTGAATGTTTGATCAGTTGGTACATTCCTGGTCCAGTAGGTATGGTTAATCAAATGTTTGCTGTGACCCATCTACCACATATGATTGTTGTCCTTTCCATACTG
Source organism: Chiloscyllium plagiosum (assembly GCF_004010195.1). Lineage (NCBI taxonomy): Eukaryota > Metazoa > Chordata > Chondrichthyes > Orectolobiformes > Hemiscylliidae > Chiloscyllium > Chiloscyllium plagiosum. The sequence goes on along the minus strand of NC_057755.1, from coordinate 3,073,197 downwards.
AGAGACACAACCATCTGTTCAAAAGGACCGTATGGTTTAGCTTGGAAAGTCTTCTCTAATCTCATTAAGAATGAATCAACTGGTTCATAGGGATGTTGCATTTTTTAGAAGAAATGAATGGTGTTTAGGGATCCTCCAGAGATTTATATATCCCAATATATTCAAGTGCCTTGTACAATTCAATCTCACCCTTCCATATCAATACCCAACAGACTTCTGATGAGCCACCAGTGAATTTCTGCACTTTTACCTATTAGTGTTCTAAGAATGACCAAACTCGTGCCACGCCAATTTTTTTTTTGTAGACACACAAGCGTACAGAGCTACGTTACAGGAAGAAGGAACTTTGACCTACTGAGTCTGCATCAGTCAAAAACAAGCAGCTAACTATTCAAATCTCATATTCTGCTCACGTAGCCCAGTATGCATATACACTCGCAAATGATCAATTATATAAAAATCGCAAATATTTTGTCAATGACTCACATTAACCTCACTATGATTGCCTCCCAGTGACTCCCTACCCATCCTGACCTTTTGCTGTTTATCAATTAATGTCCCCCTCCCTATGTCATGCTGTGGTTGAGTTGAAAAGCTCCATTCACACAGTAACCCTTTTAATGCTTATCAATGACCTCCCCAAAGCTGAACTGTCATAGAGTCATAGAGATCTACGATACGGAAACAGACCGTTCAGGCCAACTCGTCCACGCCGACCAGATAACTTAACCTAATCTAGTCCCATTTGCCAGCACCTGGCTCTATCTCTCAAAACTCTTCCTGTTCATATACCCATCAAGATCCCTTTTAAATGTTGTAATTGTACCAGCCTCCACCACTTCCTCTGGCAGCTCATTCCATACACGCACCACTCTCTGTGTGAAATAGATGCCCCTTTTAAATTTTTCCCCTCTCATCCTAAACCTATGTCCTATAGTTCTGGACTCCCCCACTCTAGGAAAAAGGTCTTGTCTAATTATCTTAACCATGCCCCTCATGATTTTATAAACCTTAATCAGGTCATCCCTCGGCTCCAGGGAAAACAGCTCCAGCCTATTTAGCCTCTCCCTATAGCTCGAATTCTCCAAACCTAGCAATATCCTTGTAAATCTTCTTTGAACTCATTAAAGTTTCACAACATCCTTCCAATAAGAGGGAGACCAGAATTGCACAAAATATTCCATAAGTGGCCTAACGAATGTACTGTACAGCTGCAAAATGACCTCTCAACTCAAATACTCAATGCTCTGACCAATGAAGGAAAGCGTGCCAAACGTCATCTTCACTTTCCTATCTACCTGCAACTCTACTTTCATGGAACTATAAACCTGCACTCCAAGGTCTCTTTGTTCAGCAACATTCCCTAGGATCTTACCATTAAGTGTATAAGTCCTGCTCTGATTTGCCTCTCCAAAATGCAGCACCTCACATTTATCTTAATTAAACTCCATCTGCTATCCCTAAGCCCATTGGCCCATCTGATCAATATCCTGTTGTACTCTGAGGTAACCTTCTTCGCTGTCCACTACACCTCCAATTTTAGTGACTTCTGCAAACTTGTTTGCTATATCTTCTGTGATCATATCCAAATCATTTAAATAAATGACAAAAAGCAGTAGACCCAGCCCCGATCCTTGTGGCACACCACTGGTCACAGGCCTCCAATCTGAAAAGCAACCTTCTTTCATCACCTTCAAGCCAGTTCTGTATCCAAATGGCTAGTTCTCCCTGTATTCCATGAGATCTAACCTTGCTAACCAGTCTCCCATGGGGACCTTGTCAAACGCCTTACTGAAGTCCATAGAGATCACATTCACTGCCCTGTCCTCATCAATCCTCTTTGTTATTTCTTCAAAAAATTCAATCAAGTTCGTGAGATATGTTTTCCCATGCAAAAAGCCATGTTGACTATCCCTAATCAGTCCTTGCCTTTCTAAATGCACGTAAATCCTGTCCCTCAGGATTCCCTCGAACAACTTGCCCACCACAGTTTACAGGCTCACCGGTCTGTAGATCCCTGGCTTTTCCTTACTGCCTTTCTTGAATAGTGGTGCCACGTTAGCCAGTTTTCTGACTATTGACAATACAAATATCTCAGTAAGAGACCTAGTAATCATTTCCCTAGCTTCCTCCAGAGTTCTAGGGTACACCTGATTAGGTCCTGGGGATTTAAGACATCCAGCACCACCACCTCTGTAAGGTGGACATTTTTCAAGATGTCACCATCTATTTACCCGCATCCTATATCTTCCATGTCCTTCTCCACAATAAACACTGATACAAAGCACATTTTTAGTATCTCCCCCATTCCCTGTCGTTGCACACATCTGTCTTGATGATTCTTGAGGGGCCATGTTGTCTCCCGAGTTGCTGTTTTGTCCTTAATATATTTATAAAATCCATTTGGATTCTCCTGAACCCTATTTGCCAAAGCTACCTCATGTCCCCTTTTTGACCTCCTGATTTCTCTTTTAAGTATACTTCTACTGCCTTTATACTCTTCTAAGGATTCACTCGATCTCTGCTGTCTATACCTGACATATGCTTCGTCTCTCTTCTGAACCAAAACCTCAATTTCCCTAGCCATCCAGCATTCTCTATACCTACCAGCCTTGCCGTTCACCTGAACAGGAATGTACTGTCCCTAGACACTTGTTATCTCATTTTTGCAGACTTCCCATTTTCCTGCTGTCCCTTTACCTGCGAACATTTGCCCCCAGTCAGCCTTTGAAAGTTCTTGCCCAATACCATCAAAATTGGCTTTCCTCCAATTTAGTACTTCAACTTTTAGATCTGGTCTATCCTTTTCCATTACTATTTTAGATCTAATAGAATCATGCATGCTGGCTGCAAAGTGCTCCCCCATTGATACCTCAGTCACCTGCACTTTTTTTTACCCAAAAGTAGGTCATGTTTTGCAGCTTTTCTAATAGGTGCGTCCACATATTGAATCAGAAAATTTTCTTGTACACACTTAACAAATTCCACTCCATCTAAACCCTTAACACTACTGACAGTTCTAGTCTATGTTTGGAAAGTTAAAATCCCCGACCATAATCACACTATTATACTTAGAAATAACTGAGATCTCCTTACAATTTTTTTCTTCTCAATTTCCCGCTGACTGTTGGGATGTCTATAATATAATCCCAATAAGGAAATCATCCCTTTGCTGTTTCTCAGTTCGACCCAAGCAATTTCCCGGGATGTAGTCCCAGGAATATCCACCCGAAGTACAACTGTAATTATATCCCTTATCAACCCTAGTCCCCCTCCTCTCTTGCTCCCCTTTCCATCTTTCCGACAGCATTTGTAGTCTGTAGCATTGACCTGCCAGTCCAGTCCATCCTGAGCCGTTTCTCTGTGACTGCTGTGATATCCTAGTCACATGTTCCTAACCAAGCCCTGAGTTATTTTGCCTTCCCTGTTAGGCCTCTTGCATTGATATCAATGCAGATTAATTTATCAATCCTACCTTGTTCTCTGCTTTGGTCGTGACTGTTTTGATTCGTTCCTTTCTCCATCTGTACCAGTATTTGCCTGGGTCCCATCCATCACCTCCCCCCCCCCCACCCTGTACTAGTTTAAATCCTCCCAAGCAGCTCGAGCAAATGTCCCTGCCTGTATGTTAGTCCCCTTCAAATTCAGGTGCAATCCGTCCTTCTTGCAAGGTCACTTTTACCCCAGATGATCCACAAATGTGAATCCTTTTCCCCTGCCCCAGCTCCTCAGCCACCCATTCATCTGCTCTATCCTCGTGTTCTTTCCCCGACTTGGTCTTGACACCGGAAGGAATCCAGATATAACTACATTGAGGACTTCCTTTTCAAATTCCTGCCTAACTTTCTCTGTCAGGGGTTCTCAACACAGACTACCTACATTGACTCCCGTACTTTTTCCTCCATGGCATCCATTTATATTTCCTTCAGAATATTCAATGTTTCAGAAGGAAAAGGAAGAATTTAGCTGTACAATACGAATAAATTGTACTAAACTCTTTCCTTATGAGAAATGTTATCCACCGGGCCCATTGTTGCAGTTTGCTGCAGCCACAGCTGAGGTATGTTACTTCAGATGAATGGTGGTGGCTCAGTGGGTAGCATTGCTGCCTCACTGAGCTGGGGACCTGGGTTTGATCCGAGATTCAGGTGACCGTCTGCGTGGCGTTTACATGTTCTCTCCGTGTTTGCGTGGGTTTCCTCCAGGTGATCCAGTTTTCTCCACAGTCCAAAGATGTGCAGGTCAAGTGGATTGGCCCTGGGCAATGCAGGATTAATGGGATAGGGGGTGGGTCTGGGTCTGGGTGAGATGCTCTTTGGTGGGTGGGTATGGACCTGATGAGCTGAATGGCCTTCTTCCACACTGTGGGGACTCTATGATTTATTCAATGGTTCACATCCCATAAATCGTTGTTCGATTGGTGTGGATAGGGAAATGGTCATCCTTCTTATTTTTGTGGCTCAACTTAACAACCTTGTATCTCTATAATTTATTTTAGGTCATCAAACCTAACAACATCCATAAAAACAATGGCTGAAGGCTCAAATCTAAAAGAAAACACAGGATTTTCAGTTAGAACAAGAGGAGTCACAGGTAGAGTTATGCAGATCAGTTCAAAAATCAATTGAAAATTTCCACCAGCAGGCTACAGGTCAAATATAGACCTCCAGAGAGGACAGATCTCAGCAGCAGTGTGTTTTTTGTTAAAAAAATATAATTATTTCTTTGGATGTGAACATTACTGTCGAAGTCAGTATTTGTTGATCACTCCAAATTGCCCTTGAACTGAATATAGTTACACAGACTCAAGAATCAATATCTTTATTTTGGGGAACGAGCAGAAATTGCTGGAAAAACTCAGCAGGTCTGGCAGTATATATATATGGAGAGAAAAAAAATATTAACTGAAGAAGGGTCACTGGACCCAAAATGTTAACATTGCATTCTTTCCAGAGATGCTGTAAGATCTGCTGAGCTTTTCCAGCAATTCAAACTTTTGTTCCTGATTTCCAGCATCCAGAGTTCTTTGGTTTTGTTGATTTGTCTTTATTGTGTGTTTGGAGTCACATGTTGACTGTGACCCACTTTGGTCTATTTATCACAACTGAATATAGTTTCAAGGTGACCATTACTCACCCTGGCTTTCAGATTTCTTAACTTCATCCACACGAATTTCATGTTATCCAATCCAAGATCATTTCTCACAAACGTATTAGTTCCATATTGTACTAACAAAGCCCCACCGCCAGCCTTCCCTTCTGAGCTGCTCTCTTGAAAAGTCACATACTCCGAATATTTAGTTTTAAGCTTCAATCTTGTTGTAACCATGTCTCTGTTTCACCGAGAAGATCATTTCTGTTAATCTCTATGTTGTTAATTGATTTGCTTTCCTCTGAATATTCATGCATTTCAGTAATAAAGCACCATTAATTACATCTTTTTACCTTTTTGTTCCTTCTTCATACTGATTTGCTATTGCTCTTTGTTCTTTGTTCCTTCCTTTCCTTCTCAGTGCCCCAAAGCCAAAATAGTTGCCATCCCCTATTGCAAGCTCACATTTCCCCCTCTAATTCCTTCAAAGCCCTGATCATCCCACTGGAACAGCTCCCATCCACCATGAATTGAAACCATTCCTCCCACACCAAGATTTAAGCCAAACATTTGACTCCTTCACTTTATTTCTCCAATTGCCAATTTGCACATAGTAATCCTGAGATGATCACTTTGGAGGTTCTGTGTTCTGGGTTTAGTTGTTAACTTTTCAAATCTTTTATCACAACCCCCTTTGGAGTCCTATCAATGTTGTGAGTACCAATGTGTATGAGGACAACTGGATTCCTCCCATTCTAATCCAAAAGTCTATCCAGCTTCGAGGAGATGTTCCTAACTCTGGCACCAGGCAAGCAACAGAGCCTTTGGAACTCATGCTCACAGAGTCGCAGTGTCTATTCCTCTAATTGTACTGTCCCCCATCATTTCAACGTTCCCATTTTGTCTCCCAGCATGAAAGGCCCCTGTATTTCAGTGTTGTGGTCAGGTTGTTTATCATCCCTACAGTTCCCATTCTAATCCACATATGTTTTCAAACACTTCATTAGGGAATCTCATCTGTAGGGAATCTAATTAGTACAGTGTGGAAGCAGGTCATTTGGCCACAACACACATTTGGCCACAACAAGTTCACACCAACCCTCCAAAGAGTAACCCACCCAGACACATTTCCCAACATTTACCCCTGACTAATGCACCCAACACTATGGGCAATTTAACGTGGCCAATTCACTGTGGGAGGAAACTGGAGCACCCGGAGGAAACCCACACAGACACTGGGAGAATGTGCAAACTCTGCACAGACAGTTGCTTGAGAAGGGAATCAGACCCGCGTTCCTGGCACTGTGAGACAGCACTGAGCCACCGTGCCACTCTACTGTTGGACAATTGTAGAGACTGATTCTTCTCAAGAGCACCTTGGTGAATCTCTATACTACCCTCACATACCCTGACACCCTTGTGTTAAGTTTTAAGATCCCTTTCAAGGATATGTGACTGCCTCCTGGTAACATTCCCCCTTGCCAGCATGAAGTAAGGTCTGCAGATCAGATTCCAATCCTTAACTTGGATAGAAAGTTGTTTGAGGGCAAACACTTAACTACTGATGTGTTTGCTGTGGATTACATTGGTATCCAGCAACTCTGGCATGCTGGAGCTAAAAAACATCATCAAATTTGTCATATTTACTACATTTAATAAAGTTATTAAAATCAGTCTAGTATCCCTGCGCTTTATACTTCATTGCATCATTTGTCGTGTTTTAAAGACACTGGTATCAATATTACACCATACAGGCTACATCGTCTTCAAAAAGAGAAAACAAATCATCTGGAGACCTGAACGTAAACTTCAGACTTTACTTGCAGTTTAAAGACTAGAAATACTTAACTGCTCACTGAGACAAAAATCAAGCAAACACATCTGTCCTTCCACTGCTAACCTCGTTGAGATGCTTTATTCGTGCACTCTATTGCAAGTCACAATCAAGTGCTGAGTTGTGATGGGTGGTTGTTTTCATATGTTCACACCACTATGGGCCTAGCTCAGAAGCGAGGATCCAGTTTCAGCTTGTTTTTAATTAGGCTGCTCTTATAATGCACCCCTCAAAAATAAGCTTTCTGAAAGCTTGTATTGTAGAATTTAAAATATGTTGCTTTCTCTTTAAGCAAACCACAATAACAATCTGAATTGGATTTGCATAAATCGACGATTTGGACACTTTCTTCCCCAGCAAATGCACACATTCACTCCAAGCTGATTTACCTCCTGAAATATTCAATTACGATTGTGTTCACAGGACCAAACTGCGCTGTCAGTGACATCCTGAAAAAGTGCAATGATTACCAACTGTTACAGTTGACAAAATTCTACCAGGACAGACTCGAGCAGGCAGTGGAAGGAGGGGTGGATGGAGTCAGCTCATTGTTGACTTATGAGAATCATTTCAGTGGCCAAGAGCATAAGGTAAGCAAGGTATAACTAAAGAGAGATTGAACATTGTTGAAAAGAGGGACATGTGGCCAAAGCCTTTCACCGTGCCCACTTGAGATCAAAAGTATAGAGGGCAAAATTTCAAACGATCATAATAATTTATACAGAAAATGCTGGAATAACTCAACAGGTGTAGCAGCAACTATAAAATATCATTAATATTTCAAGTCCACTGTGAAGAAGAGTTGTATCAGATTCAAAACATTAAATCAGCTTGTCTCTCCACAGATTCTGCCAAACTTGATTAGTTTCTTCAGCATGGCGAAAGTGAGTACTGCAGATGCTGGAGATTAGAGTCAAGAGTATGATGTTGGAAAAGCACAGCAGGTTTGACAGCATCCGAGGAGCAGGAAAATGCCTGATGAAGGGCTTTTGCCCGAAGCTTCGATTCGCCTGCTCCTCTGATGTTGCCTGACTTGCTGTGCTTTTCCAACACCATACTCTTGACTCTAATCTCCAGCATGTTCAGATTTCCAGCGTCTGCAGTATTTCGCTTTTATTGAAAAGGGAGCTGGTAGGCCACACCATCGTAAGACTCATAATTGAAAATGCCTGTTGTTGTCTGATGGCAGAAACTAAGCAAACTCTGGCCTGGTTAGTACTTGGATGGGAAACCACCTGGGAATAGCAGGTGCAGTAGGCTTTTAAGAGGCCAGCACAGACATGCTGGACTGAAGGGCCTATTTACATACTGTACACCTGTATGACCAGTGTCACCACCTCAGCTAATTGGAGTTAATTAGATTAGATTACATTAGATTACATTACAGTGTGGAAACAGGCCCTTCGGCCCAACAAGTCCACACCGACCCGCCGAAGCGAAACCCACCCATACCCCTACATTTACCCCTTACCTAACACTACGGGCAATTTAGCATGGCCAATTCACCTGACCCTGCACATCTTTTGGACTGTGGGAGGAAACCGGAGCACCCGGAGGAAACCCACACAGACACGGGGAGAACGTGCAAACTCCACACAGTCAGTCGCCTGAGGCGGGAATTGAACCCGGGTCTCAGGCGCTGTGAGGCAGCAGTGCTAACCACCGTGCCACGGTGCCGCCCATAATGTGCCAACTAATATGCGTACAATGGAAACAGTGATCCAACTCGTTCTACAGTTCAGTAAAACAATCCAGCACCTCAATATATACCAGGCTTTATGGTTACTGCAGTGTGCTTTACAGTGCCATCAGCATTTTATGTTTCAGTGAATTGATTGAATAGCACAGATCAGAGATCTTTGATTTCTGTAATTATTTTAATCTGCAGTGCAGATTGTTGCATGATAGTGTGTTCTACCTCCAGAATCGTGAAAACGGGGAAACACGCAGAGAGATAGGCCATCTCCTCCTCACACTCAGTATGTTTTCTTCCCTGTCCTTTATAAATCAATGTTATTTTTTTTTAAAGAAAATTACCATGCTTGTGGAGAAGGGTGACAGGGCAGAAAGCTCAAAGATTCTTCTAAAGATGGTGATGGGGAAAGGGTCTGCAGCCAGAAGGGCAATGTGGACATCCTTCACAAAAATGCGCCAAGGAGTGCCAAAGTTGGACAAAATACTGAAAGAAATTGAAGAAATGGGTACAGTGACATTACACTGGTTTCATTTTCATACTTATTCACTGATATAGTATTGATTGTAACTGATAATGTGCAATGTAATTCATGTTGACAGATTTTGATGCATTTCAAAAATTAAATATTGCACAAAGTCCATCTGGAGTCCCCGAAGAATTGAAAGGTAAGAGATTGAAATGTCAAACATTTTATTTACCTCTGGGAATCTAACGTCTTGAGTCTACCCTTTGTTTTAAGATGGAGCTGATATGTGTTGTGCATATACAAAGATTTGGATCAATACAAGTCGATCTGTATTAAACCAAACATTGCATGCAGATAGAAATCACAGTGCACATCGAGTTTTTGCGATTTATTGTAAATTTGCAGATTACACAGCTCCACAATACTAATGTGTTTGAGGATCCTAATACACTTTGCAATCAAATACATACTTGTCATCTTTTGAACCATGGTAAAAACATCTTCCGCCTCGGAACACTTCAACCCCAGGGCATCAATGTGGACTTCAACAGCTTCCTCATTTCCCCGGCTCTCTGCCTTTATTCCTGATGAAGGGCTTTTGCCCGAAACGTCGATTTTGCTGAAGCTCCTCGGATGCTGCCTGAACTGCTGTGCTCTTCCAGCACCATTGATCCAGAATCTTTTGAACCATGTTTAGTGAGCATGATGAGCTCAGCCAGGTGGACTGCATAGAATATGAGTTCCCTAATTGGGGCGGTTACCTTGGTCCAATTAGGGAGGCTGAGCTGATAGATATAAGCAAGAGTGTCAGATGTCCTGTTCACTCTCAGAAGCTGGCTGTGATACAGCTAGATCAGTATCAACTTACCATGTGTAAATGAAGAGTGACTTGGTGACGAGATACCAATCTCTATAGAGATACTTCAGCAGCAATGAGAATAAAGCATTCTCCTGAAGAAATTCACTCTCAAAGTCTTCGTTTGGTTGGGTAAGCATTTCAAGCATCATGCTGTTATTTGGGAAGCTTGACTCGTCCGACCCTGCCGTCTAAGACTGGGACATGTATGTGACAAGAACGTGTTTTTTCTGGATAATGATATTGGGGCAGGTGAAAAGCAATGAGTAATTCTCCGGACACTTGTGAAAATGCAGATTTTTCAGTTATTAGGAACTTAATGTTCCCTGAGGCACCAGATGCTAAAACCTTTCAAGAATTGACTGATTTGGTTAAGGAATATTCTGACCACATGTCTCCTCCAATTCTGAGATGCTGTTGGTTTTACTCAATAATTTGTGAAACAAGGAATCCATATCAGGATTTTTCACTAAGGCAAGTTGACTGGCAGAGGCATGTCAAATCATAAAAACTTCACAGTGTGGAAACAGGCCATTGAGTCCACTCCTTGGTATAGAAAGGATGTTGTTAAACTTAAAAGGGATCCGAAAAGACGCTGCCAGGTTTGGAGGGTTTGAGCTGTTGAGAGAAGCTGAATAGGCTTGGGCAATTTTCCTGGAGCATCGGAGGCTCAGGGGTGACCTTGTCAAGGTTTATAATGAGGGGCGTGGGTAGGGTGAATTGTCAAGGTATTTTCCCCAGGATAGGGGAGTCCAAAACTAGAGAGGGTATTTTAAAGTGTGAAATAAAAGATTTAAACAGGACCTTAGCAGCAACATTTTCATGCAGAGGGTGGTATGTCTGTGGAATGAACTGCGAGAGGAAGTGGAGGCAGTTACAACTACAGCATTTAAAAGATACCTGGTTGGGCATATGAATAAGAAGGGCTTGGATGGATTTAGCCAAATTCTGGCAAATGGGACGAGATTGCTTTAGGACATCTGGTCAGCATGGATGAGTTGGAGAAAGTGAGGACTGCAGATGCTGGAGATCAGAGCTGAAAATATGTTGCTGGAAAAGCGCAGCAGGTCAGGCAGCATCCAAGGAGCAGGAGAATCGATGTTTCGGGTATGAGCCTCATTCCTGAAGAAGGGCTCATGCCCAAAACATCGATTCTCCTGCTCCTTGAATGGATGAGTTGGACCACGGGGTCTGCTTCTGTAATCTATGTCTCAATGACTTACCCACCGAAGAGCATATCAGCCAGACCCATACCCATACCCATACCGTAATCCTGTCAGCCCTAATCCATCAAGCCTGCACACCCCTGGACACTATGGGTTATTCAGAATGGGCAATCCACCCTAACCTGCAGGTCTTTGGACTGTGGGACACCCAGAGGAAAACCATGCAGACACAGGGAAAATGTGCAAAGTCCACACAGTTGCCTGAGAGTGGAATTGAACCGGGGTTCCTGGTGCTGTGAGCCAGCACGTCACCCATGTTTACAAAAGACCTAATTGATGGACAACTTCAATCGAAATCTGGAGCTACATGGGACGATTTCAACTAATAGGGAGGGAAATAGTGAGAAAACAGAACAGTCGTAGGCTGGTACAGTTGTGAACAGGAGCAAGCCAAACAATCAAGACAGGTAGGAGCAAAGTCAAGAATGAGGAAGGACTGATAAATTAAACTGCATTTATTTCAGTGCAAGATGTCTGACAGGCAGATGAACTCAAGGCATGGTTGGGAACATGGGACTGGGTTATCAGAGCTATTTCAGAGATATAGCTCAGTGATGGGACAGGACTGGCATCCAAATGTTCCAGAGTGTTGATGCTATGGGAAGGAGCAAGACAGGAGGGACGTGGTGCTTTGATTAGGGATAACATTATGGCTGTAGTTCGGAAGACTATTCCTGAGGTATGCTACAGAATTCCTGAAGGGCATAGATAGGGTGAACACCCAAAGTCTTTTCCCCAGGATAGGGGACTCCAAAACTAGAAGGCATTGGTTTAAGACGAAAGGAGAAAGGGTTAAAAGGCACCTAAGAGGCAACTTTCTCATGCAGTATGTGAAGCATGTAGGGAATGAGTTGGTCGCAGGAAGTGGTGGAGGCTGGAACAATGACAACATTTTAAAAAGCATCTGGATGGGGATATGAATAGGAAGGGTTTGGGGGGGGATATGGGCCAAATGCTGGCAAATGGGGCTAGATTAATTTAGGATATCTGGTCAGCAGGGACAAGTTGGACTAAAGGGTCTGCTTCCATGCTGTAACCTGCTGGACTAAAAGGGCATACTGTCTCCGATCCTGTGTAAAATATTCTTGTACTTCTGTCCAAGAAGTATAACCGGGGTGGTTATTTCATTTTTATTAAGTATTCAAAGCATCCCTTATCGAAAATGAAATGGATTTAGTTGAACTGATGTATTATGGATGCTGAATTCTGTGTTGATCGTTTTGCATCACCATTGAAGTTAATTTATACCAAACTCCTCAACCAAATTTTGCACTCATTACTTGTTAATGCCCCACAATCACCTCCTTTCGGAAAATGAATTCAGTCTTCATAGAACATCACTGAATTAAAATGTCACATTTATGAGTTGCTTCTTTATTTCATAATCAATACTGAAAAACATTTTTTTTGTCTGTTCCATTTTAAGACATTCAACAGAAACACAAGGAAACACTCCGTCAACAAACTGAAACACTGAGCGTGAACACTATCCTAATTAAGACAAAGTATAAGATTTTTCAATTGGTTGATCGATACGTTGAGCTAACTATCATTTCTACTGTTCGGGATCGGAAACTGGTCGAACATGAACTGCTGGCAAGAGGCGGAGACCATGGAAAGTGGAGAGAGAAACATCTCCGAAGAGATCTGGAAAAAGTCCGAATTGAGCAATTGTTTCAAAGCAATATTTCCCAGTTTGGAAGCCTGCTGCAGAAAATGAAGCATTTCTTTGGGCTGTCGAATTCTGGGATTTCAGCATCAGTGAGTGGGGTCCCAGGGATTGGAAAAACAACAATGGTACAAAAGGTGGTCCATGATTGGGCTACTGGGAAAATATATCCACAGTTTCAATTTGTTTTCAGTTTTAAATTCTGCGATTTGAACAATATTAACCACAGAATAAACCTGAGGAATCTGATATTGAATCAGTATCCTTACTTTGGGAACGCTCTGGGAGAGGTCTGGAAGCACCCAGAGGGTTTGCTCTTCATATTTGATGGTTTGGATGAATTTAAGGACAGTATCAGTTTTGAAGATAATCAAAGAAGTACAGAACCACATTCCATGTGCACAGATCCCCAATTCCCTTGTGAAGTGTCTGACATTGTATCGAGTTTAATCCAGCACAAGCTGCTCCCAGGATGTTCAGTGCTAGTAACCAGCCGTCCCACTGCATTCCATTTATTGGAAAAGGCTGAGATCAGTGTCTGGGCTGAAATTCTGGGATTTGTTGGTGATGAACGGAAGGAATATTTCCAGAGGTTTTTTTCAGATCCGCGGTTGGCTGCAGCAGTTTTCAGACACGTGGAGGAAAACGAGATCCTGTACACCATGTGCTACAACCCTTCGTACTGCTGGATCCTCGGTCTGTCACTGGGTCCCTTTTTCACACAAAAAGACAGGACACAGCAGCAAGTTCCCAAGACCATCACCCAACTATATTCCTACTTTATTTATAACATTTTGAAAAACCATAGCCGAGCAATTGAAAACCCCCGTGATGTATTACTGAAGCTTGGTGAGATGGCCTTCAAAGGAGTCTCTGAGAAAAAGGTTGTGTTTAGAATTGGAGATTTGATCCAGTACAATCTGCAACCCTCCCAGTTCCTGTCTGGATTCCTGATGGAAGTTTTGGAAGGTGACGTTTCTGCCCAGCATGTGGTTTACACGTTCCCACACCTCACCATCCAAGAATTCATAGCTGCACTTACACAATTCTTGACTCCAGATCCTGAGGACATGAGGAAACGCCTCAGTGCAGCCCACAGTGAGGAAGATGGGCGATTTGACGTATTTCTGCATTTCGTGACTGGCCTCTGCTCCCCACAGTCATCTCGACCTCTGGAGGAGTTTCTGGGTCCGTTTTCACATAAAACGACTTGCGAAGTGATCGACTGGGTGAAGGAGAATTTTGTAGCACATGTTGGAAATACAGAGAGTAAAGTCGGCAAAAGGAACCTCCTGAGTGCATTGCATTACCTATTTGAGTCTCAGAACACTGCACTGGCTCATAGCACAGTTGGTTCAATAAAAACACTTAAATTTGGCGATTCAAACCCCCATAATGCTTTGCGATTGACCCCTATTGATTGTGCAGTTATATCTTCAGTTATTGGATTGTGTGAGACAATATGTTATCTTGATCTACAAAACTGCTACATTCAGCATGAAGAACTGCAGCAGGTGGCACCCCTACTATACAAGTGCCAGCATTTGAGGTGGTTGTTCATTTTTCTTTCTGTTCTTTCAGTTCTGTTGTTAAGCTATGACTTTACGTTATTCACATTTCATTGTAAAGGCAACAAGTCCTTCCACTACAACCAATGTGAGATAACGTGAAGATAAATTCTTAAAATAAACGTGCGGGAAACATACATCCCTCTATAAGTATCTCAAGAGATAAAAGATCAAAAAAGACGAATGTAGGTCCTTTTAAATCAGAAATGGGCAAATTATAATGGGGAGTGAAGAAATGGCAGAAGAATTCAACCCATATTTTGGTTCTGTCTTTCAAAATTCAATAAACTGTGGAATAGTTTGTAGAGGTTGGAGATTAGCAAATGTTTCACCATGATTTAAAAAGGACAAAGGTAAAATAAAACAGGATTATAGATTGGTTAGCCTAACATTGGTAGTGGGGAAAATGCCAAAACCTATTAAAAACGCATGACAAGAGGTTAAATGAGAACAGCGAAAGACAGTATTGGACATGGATTCCTCAGGGGTTTGAAAATGCTGAAAGGATGTTTCCCCTTGTGGGAGAGTCTCGGATCAGAGGACATAGTCCCTGGATAAAGGGGCTCCAATTTAAGATTTAGATGAGACGGAGTTTACTCTCTCTGAGATTTGAGAGTCTTTGGGACTCCTTGCTACAGAGTGCTGTGGGACAGAATTCTTGTGTTATATCTAAGACTGAGCTGGATAGATTTTTGTAAAATTGAGGAGTCCAAGATTATGGGAAAAGTGCATGATAGTGGTTGTAAGAAGCTTTGGATCAGCCAAGATCCTATTGAATGGCAGAGGAGCTGCCTCAAGCTGCTGAACAACCTATTCCTGTTCGTACTACTTATAGTCTTATGGGTGCACAAAAGGGAAGTCAGCATGAGTCCAGAATGACTTCTTCAGAAATGAAAAAGAGTAACACCAGACTCAAAACGTTAACTCGGTTTCTGTGTCCACAGATAATGCCAGGCCTGTTGAGTTGCTCCAAAACTGTCTGTGTTTGTTTCAGATTTCCAGAATCTGCAGCAGTTTGTTTTTTTTTAATCAAGGGCGCAGGTTACGTTAATACTGAGCAGGTTAGTGTTTTAAAAAAATTCTCAAGGTCAGGTTCGTAGGAGAGTAGTCTGACACAGAACAAACGACCAAGAGGCGAGACTGCTAGAATATGGGCATTTTATTCCCCGCAGTGTCGCACAACGGGTCTGGCTTATACTCACTCTACATGTTACAAAAACTGGGAGCCGTCAGTTCTCGTAGAGCGGTTGCCAACAACCCACGCTCGGCGGTTAAACGTAACCCCGGAGCAGACTCACCGAACTGGAGACTTTTCCAGCTGATATACTCTTTTCCAGATATAAACATTCATGTGAACAGCAGAAAAACACATTCCATTCTGGTTACATACAGATAAGAAGATTCACACGGGAAGGTGTATAACAAGATTCACACGGGACTAAGCGACACCTTCCACTTTCGGTTAGATTCACACATGTATTGGGACACAATTTTAACCCTTTCACCACATTCCACTGCTTGGCCCAATACATGTGTTACATTATGAGCACACATGTATTGGGACACACCACA
>NC_057755.1:3037012-3057191 GCF_004010195.1 Chiloscyllium plagiosum | reverse complement strand
TTGGCGAGATGTGGATTTGAATTGCGCAAGATGTTCTGCAAGGCCCATAGAACATAGAACAGCATGGGAACAAGCTGTTTGGCTCACCATGTCTGTGCCAACCATGATGCCATTCTTAAATATAACCGCTTGCCTGTACATGGTTGTTTTAAAAAATTCTTAAGGTCAAGGACCAGGCTCGCAGGAAAGTAGTCTGACACAGGACAAACAGCCAAGAGGCGAGTCTGCTAGAATATAAGTGTTTTATTCCCCGCAGCGTCGCCACAACCAGGTCTCGTACTTACAACGGGTCTGGTTTATACTCACTCTACGTGTTACCGGAACTGGGAGCCGTCAGTTCTCGTAGAGTGGTTGCCAACAACCCACGCTCGGCGGTTAAACGCAACCCCGGAGCAGACTCTACCGAACTGGAGACTTTTCCAGCTGATATACTCTTGTCCAGATATAAACATGCATGTGAACAGCAGAGCAAGGCTAAAAAACACATTCCATTCTGGTTACATACAGATAGGAAGATTCACACGGGAAGGTGTATAATAAGATTCACACGGGACTAAGCGACACCTTCCATTTTCGGTTAGATTCACACATGTATTGGGACACAATTTTAACCCTTTCACCACAGTTAGCAACTGCTGGAAATTCACCGTAAATGAAGGGCCAAAACAGAACCTTATATTGATCTTTAAATTCAGTTGTGTGAGTGAATTGTGGGAGATTTCACTTCTGTCCCCACTCCTGGATTAACCATAGGAATTCACTTTTAGAGGTCCAGCTGAGGGAAGAGCTGTAACCAGCCTCTTATGTGTGCAAGGAAACATTAGGCGCAAGGTCATGGATGGAGAACTCAGTAAGATTCCATCAAAACAAGGGGTTTTTTTCAATTTAAAAGTACTTCAGTAGGGAATCAAGTAAGTGATGCTCACTCACTATCAACTGACTGTACAGGGACTATGAAGACATGAAACTTGACAAAACAAAGCTTGTTTCAACATATGCCATCTTGTGCTGTGTATTTGACCGCAAACAGGAACACCATGGTCCATAGTATAACTTTCCTTGAATTATTTTACCGATTGATAAGGTGCACAAAATTCTAAGTGAAAGAAAGCACTGGTTTGTCCTTTGATTTGGTGGCCAATCTATTCCAATAAATTCACAACAGATATTATGGAAATATCCGTAACCATAATATGTCTTGTCACTTGGCTTCCAGAAGGGTAATTCTCTTCGGGAAATGACACTAAATGCAACAATAAATTAATGCTTTCCCAAGCCAATACAGTCTTTTCTATAATTATGCATTTCTTCAACGTAAATTGGCTTTAACACAATTGAAGAATTTAGACCATTATTTGTAGAATGCGATCCTTCCTTACCCGTATTAGATAGAACATGCTTCCGACCCCATTAGTTTAAATGGCGCTGATATTGTGTGACTTTCCTATAACTTGAGATTGCAAGAGAAATCGTGCATTAAATCAGAACTGACTGTACTTCATTAAACTGAATGACACAACAGAGTGAATTCTTTCCTTATTTTCCTATATCTGCGACAGTGAAGGTGTATGTTAACTGATAATTAAGTGACCTTTCTTCCTCATTTTGTCTTCCTGTGTTTAGGCTAAGTAATAATGAACTAGGAGGCTCAGGACTGAAATTACTGTGTTCAGCTTTGCAGAATTGTGATTGTAAAATACAGAAACTGGAGTGAGTATCAGATCATGTGAAATTCTGTTTGGAATAATCTGTCGTCCACCATTGAGTATATTGTTAATTATGCCAATTCCAATTTTTAAGTACTGCATGTTAATATATCAGCAAATGTTCTAATATATACTGCATTCTTATCACCATCGATGACAGTGTATTAATTGCTCAGTTTTTCTCCCATTTCTCTTATTTTCCCAATGCGCTGATCACCAGGTTGCAATCTGTTGCTGTCACTGAATCTTGTGTTGTGGATTTCGCCTCTGCTCTCTGTGCAAACCGATCATTAACAGATCTGAACCTGAGTATTAATAAACTGGGAGATGTTGGAATCAAGCATCTGTCTGTTGCTTTAAGGCACTCAGAATGTAAAATACAAGATTTGCAGTAAGTAACAATCTTTGATGATTGTGTTGCAAATCTACTAATCAGACATTTGTCACTGCTCATTACTGACAGTATTATCAAAATAAGGAAATGCTGCCACTTCACTGATGCTTTTCTGTCTCCCTCCCTCTCCCTCCCTTTCTCAACCCTCTCTTTCTGCTATCCAGGTTGACAGTGGTTGATCTCACGGACTCTTGTGCCTTGGATCTCTCTTCTGCTCTCAACATAAACACGTCAGTGAAAATTCTGAACCTGAGTTACAACAAACTGCGGGATTCAGGACTAAGAATATTTTCTGCATTTCTGAAGAATCCAGAATGTAAATTACAGGATCTACGGTAACTATGAGATGATAGTACTTTTGTGTTTCATAACTGGATATGATAGGATACATAGTTCTTAGGATCAATGATTTTAATAATAAATACTACATATGATCGTTTTAGGCAGCTAATATCTCCTGAGTGATTCAGCCGCCTGAGGTAGGTGCAACAATAACAGAGATGTGGGTATTATTTCGGACAGGTCAGGCAGCATCCAAGTTGCAGGAGAATCGACGTTTCGGGCATGAGCCCTTCTTCAGGAAACTTCTTCTTCCTGAAGAAGGTCTCATGCCCGAAACGTCGATTCTCCTGCTCCTTGGATGCTGCCTGACCTGCTGCGCTTTTCCAGCAACACGTTTTCAGCTCTGATCTCCAGCATCTGCAATCCTCACTTTCTCCCATTATTTCGGACAGTCATTTTTCTGGCCTCTGACTCAAAAGCCTATACCCACACTGCACAGTTATTGGGTCACTTTAGCTTGCTTGGCTGGACAGCTGCTTTGTAATGCAGAGCATTACCATCAACGTGGGTTCAATTCCACACCAGCTGAGATTATCATTAAAGGAATACCCTTCTTGGCTGAGGGTGGTGACTCTCAGTTTAAACCACCACCAGCTGTACCTCCCTGATGGTTATGGTGACTTTAAATGAATTTCCTCAGCTGTCAGTGCCTGAGACAAGGAAATCCATCTTGCTGGGATTAATCTATGTGAGATGATTGTCCCTTCAGGCAGAGTTATTACAAATGTGAACGAAACTCTTTTTGAATATTGGGAGTCGGGGATCTGGGACTTGCAAGATGGCATTCATTCCCACAGCAAACTTACATCAAGGCAACTCAGCCATATTGATCATTTTCCTATTGACCTGCAATAGTAATGTCAACCAGCTGAACTCTGACTGACCAAAACATATGCTGCAGGGATAACACTAAAAGCTGTTGTTCTCATAGGACAGCAGACCGGGAATAGGTGAACCCATTACTGCTTAACCCAATAATTATCGTTGCAGAGCATTGGGATAAGATGAAATCTCTGAGTAATGAAGACAGGCTGGATAAGCTCATCTTGTCTTCTTTGGAGCAGAGAGGTTTGAGGTGTGCCCTGACTGAGGTGTATATGTTTATGAAGAGCATGGACAAGGTGTATAGCAAACAGCTGCACCCCTGAATCGAAGACTCAATAACAGGGGAGCATAACTTCAAATTGAAACGCAGGAGGTTCAGAAAGGGTTTAAGGAGAAATATTTTCAGGCAGAGGATGGTAGAGTGCACTGTGGAGGGCAGTAGAGGTGGGAAACCTCCCAAGTTGGATGAGCAGTTGAAGTGTCATAATACTCAAGACTATGGACCTGGTGCTGGAAAGTGGGACTAGCGTTGATCGTCGTATATAGATGGTGATACAGTCTTTATTGGCTAAAAAGCCTCTTTAGTACTGTGTGGTTCCACAATTGTCCACACGAAGCAAATGCAAAAGTGGCTGTGTTCAAAATCGGAAAGGAAAAAGTCAAAAGGTGTTTGATAAAGTCTCATGCAAATGTTAGAGCTGCTCCAAAATGAGTATTCTTGCCAGGATGGACTATTTCCAAGCTCTGATGCCCAGGCCAAAAATCTGCAAATGGGGCTGGTTGCAGCACACTGCAAACTAACATATGAGTCATTCCAGTTAAGGAATAGACATGCTCCATGGGAGGATGCAAGTGTATGCTGATAAGGAAGCTCTCCCATCCTATCACAAAGCCTTGGCATCTGAATATGGGTTTTCCTACTGAGTAAAATTTTCAGATGGAGTAATTGAGACATGGAAATGTACAGCAAGGAAACAGACCCTTCAATCATGCTCAGCCATGCTGACCAGACATCCTAAAGTAATTGAGCCCTATTTGCCAGCATATCCCTCTAAACCCTTCCTATTCACATAACCATCCGGACGCCGTTTAAATGTTGTAACTATACCCGCCTTCTCCACTTCCTGTAGCAGCTCATTCCTTACATACACCACTCTCTGTGTGAAAACGTTGCTCCCTAGGTCCTTTTTAAATCATTCCTTTTTCACCTTAGAAAACTGCCATCTGGTTTTGGACTGTTCCTCTCTGGGATGTCGCCATCCATCACTTAGCTCAAAAGAGCATTGTGGTTCAAAACACTTGAAGAAGCTGTTTGGTGACTAGCGAATGGCGCAGGGGCTACTAATCCCGGGGAGTGTCCTGACCGAAGTGAAATCTGCAGATTCCGATCTGAAAGGGGATGTAAAGACATGAATTGTGCATTGAAACAGAGCCAGGAATGGTGGAGAACAGCGCATCCATTCAATAATTTTGTGAAATGAACTGTTAAGTCAGCTAGGGTGGACTTTGAAAGGGCTACCTGGATTTTTGAGGTTCAGCACTATTCTCCATCTACTTTATGCAGCACGGAGCACTCGAAGGTGATTTCCCTAACATTAGTGATGTTAACACATCAAGCTACTGTCATTTCTCAGCCTCGCTGATAGAGGAAGGGCCTGTGCCCGAAACGTCGAATCTCCTGTTCCCTGGATGCTGCCTGACCTGCTGTGCTGTTCCAGCAATAAAGTTTCAACATCAAGCTACTGTCATTTCTCAGCCTCGCTGATAGAGTGTAAGGATTTTTAAAGTTTCTGTTGAAATATACTTGGGATTTCTTAAACCTCAGTTGTGCAATGTGGGTGTTGGTGGCTGGGCCAGCATTTACTGCCCATCTTTAGTTGCCCTGGGGAAGGTGGTGACAAGCTTCCTTCTTGAACCACTGCAGTCCGTGTTTTAGGATTACAATGCTGTTAAGGAGGGAATTTCAGTATTTTGACTCAACACTCAATAAACAGCAAAATATTGCCAAGTCAGAATGGTGAGTGACTTGGAGGGGGTGATGTTCCCATGTATCTTCTGCTGTTATCCATCTAGATGAAAATGATCGATGGTTGGAAGGTGCTGGCGAAGGATCTTTGGTGAATGTTTGTAGTGTCTCTTGCAGATAGCATACAGAGCTGCTACTGAGTGGAAGGAGTGGGTGCTTGTGCATGTGGTGCCAGTCAGGTTACCGGCTTGGTTCTGCAGGTTTCCATGCTTGTTGAGTGTTGTTGGAGATCCAGGCAAGTGGGAATTATCAGATCATACTCCTGAGTTGTTCCTTGCGAATGGTCAAGGGTGGCGGTGGAATTGATCAATACAACTTGTAAATGGTCCATTCTACTGTCAGTGTGGATCCTTTGTGAAGTGAATGGACTTTGAATGTGGTGGATGGCATGTCAATCACTTGTAATAATTCATGTTCTTTCTCTTCCTTGGATCCAAGCTTGGATGAAAATTGTCTTACAGATGATTGTGCTAAAGATTTGACCTCAGCACTCAGTACAAACCGGTCTCTGGTTGTTCTGTCCCTTGAATCAAACTTCTTCACAGACCAATCTGTCCCTTCATTCCGCCATCTCATACTGACCTGCAGGAGTCTGGTGCATGTTAGGTGAGTTAATTTTTTATGTGCCGTCATGTCAATTGGTAGTATTGGCAACATTGTTGAAGCATTGCCTCAGCTTCCATGTTACTCAGTCTGCTCACTTACTGTTTTCCAGGCTGTGGGGAAATAAGTTCAGCAGAAGGGGACAGAGAGACCTGAAATCACTGGTGGAATCCAGACCTGGATTAACGCTGGGGATAGATACGTTCATTTCATAAAAACTAACAATTTAATTGTCTGGATATTGCAGCCAAACTTCAGTCCTGTATGTTCATGCTCCACCTTCATATCCTATAAGGGGCATCTCATCTCCATCTGTGCAAGTCTTATCTTCCAATGTGACATCAGATGCCCAATATCAATGTCATGTGACTCTGCTTCATTCCAGAAACAGCGTCAGGAGGAACATATGAACAAGAAACGAGAATAAGCCATTTGGCCATTCAAGCTTGCTGTGCCATTCTATAAGGTCACGGCTGACCTGATTTTAACCTCAACTGTACATTCCTGTATATCCCCTAACAATCTTTCATCTGTTGGGACCCTCACTACTTTTATTTTTCTCATTCTAGCTTTAGACCTGTGAGTCAAAGTTGAGAATTGAACCTTGAACTTGGAACAGCAGCTTTTTACAAAAAAAAGAATGAACAAATGAGTGTTTGCTGCTGGGAACTAGGACTGCAGATGCTGGCACTGTGAGGCAGCGGTGCTAACTACTATGCCACCGTACTGCTCTTACTGAAAGACACATATTGTGTTTTCCTTTATCAGTCAGAGCATCGAGTACAGGAATTGCAAGATCATGTTGCGACTGGACAGCACACTATTTGGAGATGCCGGTGTTGGACTGGGGTGTACAAAGTTAAAAATCACACAACACCAGGTTATAGTCCAACAGATTTATTTGGAAGCACTAGCTTTTGGAATGCTGACTCCTTCATCAGGTGTTTGTGGAGCATAAGGTCTTAAACCATTAAATTCTGTGTCGTACGATCTTATATTCCGCAATCACCTGATGAAGGAGCAGCACTCCGAAAGCTAGTGCTTCCAAATAAACCTGTTGAACTATAACCTGGTACAGGACAATAGTTATGATACTTTTGGGATATTGTATGCAATGCTGTTCTCTCTGCTTAGAAGGCTGTTGTGAAACTTGAAAGGGCTCAGAAAACATTTACAAGGATGTTGCCAGGTTTGGAGGGTATGAGCTATAGGGAGAGGCTGAATCAGCTGGCACTGTTATCCCTGGGATATCAGAGGTTGAGAGGTGACCTTATAGAGGGGCATGGATATGGTAAATCGACAAGGTCTTTCCCCGGAGTGGGTGAGTCTAGAACTAGAGTGCATAGGTTGAGGGTGAGGGGGGGGGGGGGGGTAATTTAAAAGGGATCTAAGGTGCAACCTTTTCACGAAGAGGGTGGTGTGTGTATGGAATGAGCTGCCAGAGGAAATGGTAGAGGCTGGTACAGTTACAACATTTAAAAGGCATCTGGATGGGTATATGAAAAGGAAGGCTTTAGAGTGATAGGGTCTGGGTTAGTTTAGGATACCTGGTCAGCATTGACGAGTTGGATTGAAGGGCCTGTTTCCACGCTGTACATTTCTATGACCCTGTCACTTTGTGATTCATGATACTGACATTGTACAACTTTAAAGACAAGTGACACAGGCAGAGAGACAGAATTGGAGACTTTTATTCATTACATTTGAATTGATTCAAATTATGTCCCATTGAAGGCAGAACTGTTGTTTCTCTCTCTCTCTCTCTCTCACTCACTCACTCACTCACTCACTCACACACACACGCACACACATGCATACAGAGAAATAAATGTTTAGAGATAGGCTCACAGACATTCTGAACATTATGCAAGCCCTCACATTCTTGGCTTAACCCTATTGTATTTCCACCTTCCTTCATTTCCGATGCAAAGACATCAGCTGGAACGGGTCATTCTGTTTGTTTGCACCAACTCCCTCTGAAGTATAGTCAATATTAGTATGGTCATTGACACATAGTGTTCTCTGAGAGGTTTATGAAATTGCCAATCAGTGAAGCATTACTTTAAACAGCAGACAAACTGGGTATCCTCTACCTGGCCGCCTTCACTATCCTATTTATCCGTCCATCCACTTTCAAGGAACTATGAAATTGCACCCCAATGTCTCTTTGATTAATAACGCTTTCAGGACCTTACCATTAAGTGTATAAGTCCTGTGCTGATTTGCCTTTCCAAAGTGCAGCACCTCACAATCATCTAAATTAAACTCCATCTGATCAGAATCCTGTTGTTTTCTGAGCTAACATTCTTTGCTGTCGAATGCACCTTGAATTTTGGTGCACTCCTCAGCTCATTTTCAAATTCATAATTCTGTTGAAAAACATTGTCTCATCGCTATAATTTATTTAGCTCATCTTCATTTTCTAAAACTTTTACTATTAGCCACTTGTCTTTGTGCGTTCTCTCCTGCAGAAAGGGCAGGAGAGAACGCACAATAAAATGGAAAAGTGTTGAAATAAAGTACACCTGATCAGCTAGCATTGTGTCGACAGAAACAGAGTTAACGTTTCGAGTCCATCAACTGAATTATTTTCATAACTGGATATTTCACGGCATCCTTCAACTGGTCTCTGAAATTTCTCTGTGTCACCACGTAAATGAATGCATTTGTGCAGCAATTTAAGTCCCGTAGCATATATCCGACTTGTTGAAAGAGAGAAGCAGCAGCAGACTTCAAGGAATAAGCAACATTAAAAAAACTTAAGACAAAAACCAACCAGAGAAGTATGAAGCTGGCACATATGGCAAAGAGTAAAACCACAGAGTTCTGTCTGCTCTCTACCTCGGGATCATTGTCTATTTTTCTCTGACCTCTCAGTCCTTTACGCATCTTAATAGCCTCGAAGATGTGTCCGACGGTCAGAGTGTTAATAAAGAGAATAAACGTGAATGGGAGAAATGGTGTTAAAAATTGTTCAAGATATTGAAAACTTTTCCACCGAGGATCATGATAATAACTGGACCTGATATAACAGTACCATGGAACATTATTGCTGATCTTTCCAGGTTTAAATCGAAAGTAGTTGGGAATGTTTTTTAAAGCAAAGAAAACACAGATTGTTGTTAGAACTCTCATCGAAGTTTTCTCTGTGCAATACTTAGTTTTCATCTGATGAAAACAAATGGCAACAAATCGATCAAAAGAAAATGCAACAGTGAACCAGACAGAGCAATCAATGGTCAAGCAGACCAGGACATAGATAACACTACAAACAGGAGTAATGTCCAGGAAACACGGTGCATAATAATAACGTAGAAATTTGTAGAGTACGAAATGAATAACAATGAACAGTAGATCAGACACTGCCATGGCCACCAGATAGTGAGTGCTGCATTTTGAAAGACCACACCTGCCTCGAGCCAGGAATACAATTAGCATTAGAGTAACTGGAAGAAAAAGAAAGGAAAAAAGAAACTTGATGCTACTGATCAAACATTATTCCTTCCTGAGCCCAGACCGTGAGTAATGACACAAAGATATTTTTTGTTCCATGTCATATGAAGTTGAAAGCATCTGAACCACACCAACAAACATTCTCTAAATGAATCACTTGCAGTTTTTTTAAAAAAAAAGATGATGGAAAGAACATGAGTTCTCAAAGAAACACAGTAACTTACTCAATGTTGGTTTAAGGTCGGCGTTGGATGAATTCAGCTGCTTTATAAGTTACTCAGACTGGCTGGAGTTTCGCATAAGACCATAACATCCACACAATGATAACTGATATTAGTAAAACAAAGAATGGGAGAGACCTAGCACGGACACTGATTACAACATTTCTGTATTTGGTTTCGGTGTCTCAATAGCTCAGATTGCTTCCAGAATTATATAATCATGCTGTATGAACTATAGCAGAGGAATTGAATCAGTCCACGGTGTCTCAGAATGGATGCCCTGCACAATATGGATGAACGAATGATCGGGCATTGAATGGCTCCATCGTGTACAGGTTTAAACATCCCTACAATCTGTACGATGAGTGGATGCCCATCACAATCATAAGAATGCGAATATTTGGCAGCTGTCCATGATTGTATACAGTAGCTCCCAAACAAATAAAACCTGAATCCATGCAGCATTAGCCATTGCAACTTTCTGTTTAAGAATCCGACATTTTATCTGAGATTAAGTAAAATGTCCTGCGCAGGCTCGTGCACCAAGTTTCTCTCCTCGGCTTTCACATTGTGAATAGAGATCCCCCTCCCAGATTTGGAGCACACACTGGAGCTAGAAAACCCCATGGTTTAACCAGCAATCACTATGGAGATCACCAGTATTGTACAGAGCAGAAACAGTCCATGTGGGCCATTGAGTCTGGAATGATCACTCAAAGTGCATCCCACAAACACTACCTAACCTCATGGATGTGTTTTTATTTCAGCATGGCAGGTAAGAGAAAATGTTCAAACTCTGCACGGACAGTCACCTAAGAGTGAAAATGTAACTGGGTCTCTGGTGCTGTGAGGCAGGAATGCTAATCACTCTGTTACAGTGCCACACTTAAATCGCTATGATTGAGGCCAATGCTAAAGCTTAGGGGAGACAATGGCCTAATGGCCTTTTCACTATACTGTTAATTCAAAGACTTAGGTATTTTTCTGGGAAGCTGGAGTCGGCATTCACCATGGCAGATGGTGGAATTTCATTTCAATAAAAGTCTGGACCTAAGAGTCTCATTGTCAGAAAAAAAATCCTTTCGGGATGGTAATCTGCTATCCTTACCTTACACATGACTCCAGACTCAGATCAATCTGGTGGGGCAATTAGGGAAGGGTGCGAAGTGTCTGCTAAGCCAGTGATAGCCACAACTCTTCAATGAATAAATGAAGATGCAGTTTCCCAAGCACAGCCAACTTCCCAGTACAAATGAATGCATGACCATTTTAGACCATGCCCTGGGATTGGATATCTCTGCATTGAGTCCATTGTCACAAATTTGAACTGACTCACTCCAGGTTTGATCGATTTTCAAAGATAAGGTTTCTTCCCCATGTAGTCACCTGGAGGAGGGAACACAAATGCCTCAACCAGTACCCAACACAGACAAATAAGGCAAAAGGACCTGTCTCCTGGCTTTGAGACCAGCAGGAGTTGGGAAATTCATTGGACTCAACAAAATAAAGAGTGAGATGGATTATCCACTGGGGTAGCTGATGCCCAGAATTCGCAGAACCTCAGCACCAAGCATCCAGCCTTTCACCTTAAACATTTCTTCTGCTGTCTGATTTACGGGGCATTCTCATGGACACAATCCACTGTCTGCATTCAGAGGTAACCTCTTGCAGATTAGGGAATGGTGATTATTTTTAAATGTGCACATGGAATGGGCGATTTAGTGGTTAGGGTAGCGTCCAATATCCTTTCATATGTACTCTTTGTTGTGGTGTTGCCTTTGTGAACATCTATCTCCTCTGTGGTGCAGGGAAACACACACTGTTTTTGGGGGAGAGTTGCAGAATTTTCTCCCAGCAAGAGTGATGGAACGGAAATGCATTTGACAGTTAGAATGATATCTGGCTTGAAAAGGAACTTGCATGTGATGTCTTTTCGATGTTTCTGCTGCCCTTATGCATCCAGGGACTTGAGGCCATGGGTTTGCAAGGAGCTGCTGAGACAGACTTTGACGGTAATCATTTTCCATCCTGTGGAAGGTATTTTTTTGCTCGTCTCGCATGTTATTGGGGAAGGGAGTGAGTACTCATTGTGGTGATGTGCACCGTCCAATCAAGCTGCTGTTTGTCCTGCACAATGTGGAACTTTGTGTGTCTTTGTACTCAGTGTTGCATTTGAGCTGCTCTCAGCTAGATACATGGAGAGAATTCCAATCCACCCATGATCTATGCTAGCTACATGATGCACATGGATTGCAGAGGTGGGCAGAGTATTCCGTAATGAGAGTGTTTGATGTATGCCTTTGGCCACAGTACTTGCATGCTTGGACAAGGTCATTCTCTTGACAAGGGTTAACCCAAGCTGTTGATAGTCTTGCATTCAGTGATAGTAATGGCAAAGTAAGCCAGTTGAAAATTGGTAGATACTCACCTTTTGAGATGTTCATTGCCTGCTGCTTGTGGGAGGCGAATGATACTTGTCAATTACCAGTCCAAGCTAGATGTTGTACATGGACACAGATCTCTTTATTGCCTCATGAGCCATACATGGTGCTGAATATTGTGCAATCATAAGAAATCATCTCTAATTTGAAAATTATGATACATGAAAGGGCATTCATGAAGCATCTGCAGAATTGGGGCTGAGTTTATGACCCTGAAAATTGCTGCAGAGATATGAGACAACTGACCTCCAGCAGCCATAAACATGCTCACCTGTGGTCAGGATGAAAACGAACAGAGCTGTAATCTTATTGACACCAGTTCTTTTTAGGGCTCCATTTTGAAAACATAACACATCTCTAGGGCATTTTATTGAAACAATATTGTTGCTCTGACATTCTCACTTTATTAAATATATCACATCTACTTATCTCTAATAGGACATTTCACTTTGTAAACTGAGGACCAAACATTTACAACCAACTTCAAAGGTTTTCCCATTTGCAATCCAGTGTACATTTACAAACTACATTAACAGCTCAGTCAGTGGACAGAATAGAAACAAGGAATGTAATATAAAAGAAACACCACATGCTCCATACTGTCATGGTCTTAGTTACCACTGTGAACAGATATTCCATTTATATTCAGTTCCCCACAAGCAGGTCAATTCTTGAGACATCAATACTGCTCCATGCACAAGGCCACTGGGGTAAACTGTTCCTCTCCAGTTGGTAATTCCCACTTAGCATAATTTAACTTGGAGAGATGTTCCCAATAACACATGAACACTGGGTTAGTTGTTCCCCTTTGGCTATATTTAGTCAGATTCTAATTGAAAGATGCTCACTGAATCACATTATCACTGGAATTGGCTTTCACACGATTGGCCTACATGCAGGATAGTTCTACAGTGAAAGGAACTCCCAGTAAACCTTCCAATTGAACTTACAGGTATTCTCCTGCTAGTGCTCTACACTTACTGTAATGCTTTACAGATACCAGTAGACAGGTAGGAATAGTGGGTTAGCAGTTCTATTCGAGCAGTCACCCGCACTCAGTAGAACGCTGTAATGGTGTGTCTCCCAGAAGCATGAGGCCACAGTAATCAGAGGATCCAACCTGATATTCGTTGACAATTCCGCAATCAGGAATACCTTCACTCATAGTGATTTCTGGAGATCTGAATCAACAGTACAGACATTCCAGTCAATAACTGCATAATGCAGAATGCCTTTGACCTACAGATTAAGATCTTTCATTTTTCTGAGTTGATGAATTTCAACATAAAGTTAGTTTGGAAATGTCAAATGCGTACATTGATATCATACAATCAGCAACTCGTTCTGTCCAATTCCTGTGCTCAGTAAATCAGGGGTTAAATGCATTCATTAGGAACAGTACTGGGTTAGCATTCAGGCAGAACCCTACAATCAGGGAGTAGGACCATCTGGAGAAGTAAGAACTGAACGTCGATAGAAGAGTAAATAAAATTCTCCAAGAGACGCCATCTCAGAATGCTAGTGCTGAGAATATTGAGGCTTCTGTTTTGTATTAATCTCTGTAGGTACGGCAGTAACACATCTTATCTGAATCTTACAAAGTCTTATTGGATACCAAATGAAATTACTTTGATATCTTTCCATCGAACATTCCAGCAATGACATTTTCCATCAAGTAAATCATTTTGGACTGAAACAAATGAAACACTATTGCATCAAAGAGTTTATCCACCTTGTTTCTCTCCTGATGAAAAACACTGAGCCAGATATAGCCACAGTCAACTGTGTTAATGCCCTAATGTTTACAATGTACTGAGTGAAAGTTCAACTGGGTGTTATTGTTACTACAAAAAGTAGTAAACCTCTAAGGGCTAGTTGGCAATAAATAAGTTGCTTTAATACTATCTTATACCCACCCTCAACAAACCTTCCACTCTTCAATGTCCACAAAAGAGTTTGGGTTTATAACTTTTGGAATTTATATATCAATATAAATCTGTCTCTGTGGTCTAAATCACAAATTGAACAGACATCTCGTGTAACTATCTGTGCAATGATGCTCCACACCATGAGGCAAAGAGCATCATGAAAGTTTGGGGCCACAGTTGATTCATATCCTTTTCCCAAAGCGCTGCTGATGGACTAAGAATCAACTGATGACCCTGACATAGTTTCCAACTCACCGAGTCCCAGAATGAATCGTCAGTGCCAACAAAATAACCATAATAATAATATCAATAATAATGATAATATTAATTATAATAATGTATCCAAAATGATGTCCCGAGACTAAGCAACAATCCCAAATGAATGCACATGGGAGCACCTTCACATAGACCATTATTGTTTGGGGAACATCAAAGAATGATAGCAACCAAAGTAAAGATGGGAAATCTCCTGTTGGACAAAGTTGTTTGGTTGTCTGTGGGAGAGCTGCTACCACAACACTCCAGATTTGAGCATTTGTCCGATTCGAATCTGCAGCACAGTACTGTGCATCTTTTTTTTTTACAATTGGCACAGCTCACACGACTTTGTGACAATCAAATAATTCAACAACATACATCATACTTCCAACTCCGAGCTCAACACGTTTCTGTTGACCTTCACTTACCACTCCATAATGACCTGCTCAATCCACTCCTTGTCCACGTTGTTTCTGGGCTCCCATTTGGAGCAAGCTGCCCGAGTCAGATCCACCAAAAAAAAATCTTAACATCAAGACATGGGGAAAGTGTGATGTCATTGAGAGGTGGATTGTTACAAAACTCATCTGACCCATCGCAGCCTTTGAACTATCACAGAGACAGAAAGTGATAATTCTGAACATTTTGTGGGACAAGCCAGAGCCGGTGATCAGTCATTCATCATCACTGCAAACCCATTCTGCGCAGAATTGACAGACAATGCTGCATAATATTGAGCAGCCTCATAATTGACAAACTGTTCTCTTTAAACTCAGTAAGTGAGGGCACTGTCGCCCGGCATCCGAATTTGTTTTGCTAAATGAAAATAATATTATTAATAGTCCTAAGGTTGAAATAAGTATGATTTAATGCAGATATGTATATAACATAGCGTTTTAAAAGGCTTACCAGGAATACCAACACTGGCAAGGACAGTGTCGTACAGTTTTTCCACCGTTTGCCTTGGAAGATGCATTTTGCTGTTTATGAAACAGTCTCTCCCTTCCTGCTGCTTTCAACCTGTCAGAGTTGGAGAATTCTCTCTTAATTGGAGTTAACATTTTTCCACAACATTATTTTATATGATGTGACATCTCCACTGGGAAACTTTGAAGACACCTTTAATTTGTTTCTGAACAAACTTATTACGACTACAGCTTTATTTTAATGATGTGATCTCATTGAGATTTATGTCTGCAACTGAATACCCCAAAGACTGGATTAAATTGATGCCGTCACGTCTCAATGTCAATTCCAACCTGTCTTCATGCAACAACGTAATTGCACTCATTATCAGTCCCACCAATATGTAACTATCTGTTGATACTCTTTCCAGCGATGACCTTCATTTTGCTGAGGCTATTCAGACTTTCAATTGCTCATGTTGTAGAGCTCCTTGAGAGCTGTTTTACTGCAAACTGTATCACATTGCTGTTCTGATTAATTCAGTTTTAGAAATTTCATTTGTGAAATTCTAGCTGTGTCTGAGCACTCCAAAAGAGAGAACCTGAAGCCAGTATAGATCACAACAACAACTGAAACTTACACTAACTTATGTTTTCTCGATACAATGCAAAACAAACTTGGAACTAATTCAGAAGCTTAACTTCAGGAGTCTACAATGGCAGAATCTTACGGAACAGAAGAGTCCCTTCGGCCCATCATGTTTGTGTTGCCAAAATGACAGTAAATCTGCATCAGTCCCATTCTCCAGCATTTGGCCCATAGCCTTGAATATTATGACATTACAAGTTCTCCTCCAAGTACTCTTAAAGTTTGTGAGGTCACCGACCATCCCACCCAGAAAAGTGCAGCTCCCCTCCATGATATCAATTAGAACTTTTTTCCTCATGTTCCCTTTAAAGTTTAGCCTTTCGGCTGAAAAGTATGCCTTGTTGTTATTGGCCCTGTGACTAACTCTCCAACTCCTCCTCTCTAGCTCTCTCAGCCTCTCACTGCCTTTCCCATCTCTAGCTCTGTCAGTCTCTCACTGACCCTCTCATTTCTCGCTCTCTCTCACAGCCTCTTGTTTTCTCTGTGTCTCTCCCTCTCTCTCTCTCAGCCTCTCACTGTCCTTCACCTCTCCCTTTCTTTCTCTTTCTCAGCCTCTTGGTGTCCCTCTCCTCTCTTCCTGTCTCTCTCAGAGCTTCTTTTTCTCTCTGTCTCTATCTCTCCATGTCTCAACCTATCGCTGTCATTCTCCTCAACCCCCTCTCACCCTCCGGTCCATCAATGGCCTACTTCTGCATCGTCGGGTATCTATGATGAGCACACTATCTGTATCTCACACATAAACACAATCGTTCACCATTAATAATCTCCCTGAGCTATGACCGCATTGGTTAGCAGAGAGTTTCGATGGGGTGAATGGCTTACTTTGTCTCCTGCATGTTGTGACTCCAATGCTTAAACTTGCTGGGAATATAAATGTAGAACGTAGGAGTTTCTAAGAGCATGTAAACATAAAATGATTAGTGAAGACCTATACATTGGGGAGACAGGCCGCCTACTTGCGGAACTTTTCAGAGAACACCTCTGAGACACCCGGACCAACCAACCCAACCGCCCAGTGGCTGAAGAACAGTTTAACTCCCCCTCCCACTCCGCCAAGGACATGCAGGTCCTTGGACTCCTCCATCGCCAGACCAGGCCTATCACCCTCACCTTAACCTCCTTCCACCTATCGTATTCCCTACGCCCCTCCCCCAAGTCCCTCCTCCCTACCTTTTATCTTAGCCGGCTTGGCACACTCTCCTCATTCCTGAAGAAGGGCTTATGCCCGAAACGTCGATTCTCCTGCTCCTTTGATGCTGCCTGACATGCTGCGCTTTTCCAGCAACACATTTTTAAGCATACGATTTAAGGAAATGGCAGTGCAATTAAATGACTTATTTAGCTCTATCTTTACACAAGACGATGCAAATAATTGCCAGTGAACCGAAGGATACTAATGTAGGTGAGAATTGAAGACAATTAACATTAGTTTGCCATAGTCCGGAGAACTTCATTCAAACTAATCCAGGAGCTAGGAGATTAATTGAAAATTCATGTCGCTGAAGTGGATGTGTGTGTGTGTGCGTTTGGTGGAGAGTTGGTTGGGATGTGGGCTTTGTGGAATGTGGTGTAGTAGAGTTGAAATCGGCACATGATGTTGTTACCTTCCCAAAAGCTGCAGATTCTGAAGAGTGGAGCAACCTGACAGATTAGAGGGTCACAGTGTCACTCTAACATGGAAAAATTGCACATGACACGCAGACAGGTTAACGCCAAACATCACGGAAATGTTGAAGTTATTGTGAGAAAGACGTGGAAACGGGCAAAGTCCACACACACAGATGAAAGTGAAATCATATTTTACAGACATACAGGAATTCCTTGAAGATAACATCAGAAAGTGGGAAGGGACATGGAGTGGATCTGGTGCATTTAAGTGTTTGGAGGCTATTTCATAAAGTCTCGTGTCAAAGGTTAGTTTTGCAATATTAAAGCAAATGGTATTGGGACAGTATTCTTCTATGGTTTGAGAATTTATCAGCGTCAGAAAGCAGAATGTATATTTTTTGAACCGGGAAATAATGAACATTGGTCTTCCATGCGGATCAATGTTTCGATTCCAGCTATTCACAATAGCTTTAGTGATTTCTTTTCCCATTCATGACATGTACTTACTGGGGCATGTCTCTGGGACTGTTAATAGCTGTTTTGTTCATTCATTAACTAGATAATTAACGTGATGGGATACTTCATCATCTCCTGGACTTGCTGTCTGAACTGGGATTGGGTTCCCATACAAACAAATTTGTTTGTGCAGCAACTTAAATTCGCCAGTGAAAGTCCAACCTTCACAAATATACGTTTTGTATTGTTGCAACGTCTCAGGTGTTTTTCTCGAATGTTATAATAAAAGAATTCCATAACATGCACTGACCAGAGAATTATGAAGGTGCTGAATATGGTGAACAGCAAAATCACAGACTTTCTTCTGCTCTTCATCTCTGAGTCAGTGGGATTCTCTTTGTTCTGACCCTGCAGTCTCTGATGGACGACTAGTCACGAAAATGTGTCTTACTGTCAGAGCACTGATCAACAAAATTGGAGCAAGTGGAAACAATGGAGTTAAAACCCTATCAAACAAATTAAATCCCACCGATCCAGGCTCAGTAATGCATTTTGGTTTTTGATAACAGAACCATGCTACATTGGCAATGGTTCATATCAAAATTAAAACAGGATTTTTCAAAACAGAGGAAAGTTTACCATATTGAGAAAATGACATCTGCATTTTTCTTGGTACAATATTTCGTTTTCATGATCAGGAAGCAGATTGTAATAAATCGATTAAATCAGAAGGTGAGTGTGAACCGGACAGAACAGTTCACCGCAGCATGAAGCAGAACATGGTGGACACTGGACACAGGGATGGCGTCCAGGAAATATAGGGGAAATAATAATATTCAATTTGTCACAGAATAACTTCAGTGATACTAGCAAATAGATCTGCTGTTCCCATGGCCAGCAGGTAGAGACTGGCACAGTTTGAGGGACCGCAGTTTCCTCAGGGCATGACCACAATTCCAAGAGAATTAACTGCACAATAAGGGAACAGAAAGTGTAAATTACAGATTGAATACATTTGTGCACAGTATTCAACAGTAGGTACAGTTTAAGTACAAATAAGAAGCTCTTGGGTTTAATTTTGTGTATTTTGGGTGGACAGATACTAGAAAACACATTTTATAATTGACACATTTTAGAATAGCATTTAAATAGTCTACACTGCCTCAAATCGTCAACGAATGATGCCCCTCCACATTTTCAGTCTCCGTAAATGGTTTCTGGAAACTTGCAGCATCGACATTGAGTCAGTTTCAGCCTCAAACATTCCTTGAAAATATAACCCGCCCAAGACTGGTCCTGTGACAGGATTAGAACCTGGAGAGCTTTGGAAACTGCGCATGACTGGACTAGATCTGGAGATCGCACTTAGCTCAGTAACAAGAATCAAACACTTTCTTGTTCGATTCCACTAATGGACATCAGAATCCATCTCATTTTGCCCAGTATCTCATTCCCCTCAGAATCAATACTCCTGTCCTAGATCCTATTTCCTTGAAGCCGTTGTGAAGAAGACTCAAACCGGACTCGAAACATTAACCCTGTTTCTTTCTACCCAGATTCTGCCAGATCTACTGAGTTTCTCCAGTGTTCATTGAGCTGGCACGATTACACACAGTTCTGATGAGGGAACAGGCCCCTCCATGGATCCTAATCAGACAAGGATCCCATCTCATGGTGCAGAACTCCATCAAGCACTGTAAACCTGTCCTATCGGATTTGGGAATATGACAATCGTTCCTCAGTAGGTGATGAGAGCACTAATGTCATATGTAACAATTCACCGAATACAGCCATTTTCATCAGCCTGTTCAGACACATCTCAAGTGCTGGTAATACTTGAGTGCAGTTCTTGTATTTCAGATGTAAGGTCACTACCACTTGCATCATAAGAGCCTGTGCATGTCAGTGTTAGAGCACCGAGAATATTCAAAACATCTGGCATAATAAATGACATCATTGATCAAGTGTTCGTACAATGGCCAGTAGATCAGAATGTCACCATGAAGGGTTCTTCCTTACAGACTCATGCACGGTGTGCTGACCCCCAGCTTAAACTCACCACCCGTTGCCCCTCTCTGCTTAGAGAGGTATGCGGCCCTTTGCGATTACGTCTCCAAATATATCTCCAATACTCCACCATGGGGAATCCAAATGACTCCGCA
The DNA here is from genome assembly GCF_004010195.1 of Chiloscyllium plagiosum. NCBI lineage: Eukaryota > Metazoa > Chordata > Chondrichthyes > Orectolobiformes > Hemiscylliidae > Chiloscyllium > Chiloscyllium plagiosum. Next base: position 3,037,214 of record NC_057755.1, on the reverse strand, counting down.
CAAAAGCAAAGCTGAACCTGTTCTCAAAACTCTTCAGACAGAAGTGCCGAGGGGTTGATTCATCTTGGTCTTCTCTAGTGGGCAAAGGCGGCGGCCCTGACAACATTTCAGCAATGGCATCGATGACATGTGCTCCAGAACTTGCCGTGCCCTGAGTCAAGCAGTTGCTGTGGAGCTACAAAACTGGCATCTACCCGAGAGA
>NC_057755.1:3031089-3036512 GCF_004010195.1 Chiloscyllium plagiosum | reverse complement strand
GATCACATAAATTTCACACCTCAGAGTAGTACTGTTATCTTTGTTTGAATAATCGCACCTTTGCCACGACATCAATTTTACTTTTAAAAGTTTCCGCCATGTATGGACAGATATTATGAGTGGCTTAGCATTTTTTAAATATGTTAGTACAAAGTAATCCGCATTTTCAATTTCAGTTTCTGTGGTCGAGATATATTCGTATTTTTATTACTTTGTTGACTTGTGTTACCATATTAAACGATGTTATTTGAATTCTGCACCATTAATTGTTTTACCCTTCTGTCCCAGTCAAACTCTTATTCTTAAAAGTTTTATTTGATAGCCTTTAGTTTGACCAGAATGTAGTGCTATATAATTAACTATGTTGACATTATATTGCTTTTATTTTAATGCCAAATGTTAAACTCAATTAATAATTTTTATTTATCATTTCGTGGTTTGTTGAATCATTCTGCCGTATTAACCGCAAATCACAATTTAAATTAAATTAAATATTGATTTAAGCTTCTCCTGTTCTTATTATTTTGTTACAAGTGTTGGCTGCTATTTGTCCACTGCACATCACTCTGGAATTCATTTTCACTCTTTTCATACATGTGCGTAAACCACTTCACTTTGATATTCTTACTGTTAGCTTTCCATCTAGTCTTGAATCCAAATCTCTGACCTTGCTCATGTGCCTGTTGTTTTTAGCATGTGTATAGCGGATATTCCACGGAGTGATCCAGTTGTTCAAATCACAAAGTTTTAAATAAAACAAAATTTATTTACATTATTACCAAATGAAACACAAACAAAAACGAGCAGAATATTGAATAACGTATCCTATGCAAAAACCCAACAGATGATCCCAAATTCATGATGGTGCTCCAAATACTTGCACCAATTCCCACAAACACCCCTTGACACAAAAGGTAAAATCAAACACAAGGTCTTACCGGAGAGATATCACGGAGAGAGAAGGATCGGCCTGGACTTGCTTTGTCGAGTCCAACAGCTTATACAACTGCCTGACTGCTTTCAGTGAATATCCAGACCAAACAAAACCAGAGGGAGAACTGGCCACTCCTCTTTCATTGTGAAAGTGTTTTAGTTTTAAAACTTGAGTGCCCTTTACTTGAGGCAGTTCTGTTAGCTATTACCAAACTGGTCCTAAAACTCACCCAAGCGCAGACGTTTTAGTACCTCTGTCTATATACGACCTTATGGAAAATAAGACCAAGGACTGCATTACTGTGTCACAAGAGCAGCATCGTCACATTGCTACATAGTTCCTTATCGAAGACTTTTGGAAGATAAGTCAATTTCAGTGATTCTACGTATTACTTATCATTTCCTATTTATTCAAATAGTCCAAGTAGTTTGATCAAGAATAATTCCTTTAGTAAATGACTTCAGACACTCCATGTTATGTCAACTATTTCATTTTGTTATGTGATTTCTATGCAATTCATCTGCTGCTCTTAATAAGAATTCCATTTTCCTTCTCATCAATTGCGGTTAATCTCGTATTCATTACTTAGGCTTCTTATGCCTTCCCTTTTAAACGAAAGAATATCATCATCTGATAGCAGTCTTGACACTGTTGTCCAATCTGAAGATGTATATTTATAAACAAATATTAGTGATTCTGCTAAATATTATCTTGATTCTTTTAGGATTTTGTGGAAGCAGTTAACCTTATTCAGAGGAGTTCTTTGATACTAACAATTCAAACATCTTTCACAAGATGAGCTTTAATAAAAAGACACGGAGCAAACGCGGCAACCAGTTGCTCGTGTTATTTTTATAATGTAAAGGCCAACCGTTATCCTGGACAGACATATCCACCGCAAATTATCCACCAATCAAATGAGGGCCCAGACAGAAATCCAGTGGTTCTACTGCACAAAGAAACGAACAGTAGCTCGCCAGCTTAACAATTGACAGTGTTCCGAACCAGTAAGTGTGTCTCCCCGATTCTTCAGAACTATTCGAATTCCAGAAAACCACATAAAAGGTATAAAATTATGGACCACCTGTAGAACAACCTCTCTTCGACATTCTGAATAGATCAGCATGGCCAAAAGCAGATGCCCACTGTCTGGAAAGACGGATAGAGAGAGAAATAGAGAGAGAGAGATAGATAGATAGAGAGAGAGAGAGAAAACAGTTTTGCAGTTAAACATGGATAGCGAGAAAAAGAGCAGATACTAAAATCGACAAGAGACTCAGGGAAGTATTGTAAGTTTAAGGGACTGAATAGAAATGGAGATAGCGTTGTTGTGTCGTGAAAGCTATTGTAACTTGATTCCAAATAAATTTCGGACTGTTTTGCATTAGTACTGGCTTGTGTTCGTAATGTTTTGTAAGGTTTGGTATTGTGAGATCTGGACAAATTCATTCATAACATTCTTTTTGGCGTTGTAGAATTTGTTTTTAAGAGGAATTAGACAACATTTGGATCCCTGCATGGCCATCAATAAGAAGTGACCATTACGTCCTTTGAATTCAAACCCATCAGTCTGGTGTCTTCAGAATTCAAAGTGAGCCGTGTTTCAGAGGATAGATACCTCACGTCAAAGCCAGGATTTAAGTGAGGAACTGACAGCACAGGCAGCCAAACAGAAATTGACCCAGCAGCCAAGTGTTCTCCAGCCAGAGAGAGCAAAGCATGACCTGAAAAACAGTATTAGGGTACAGAGAGATTTTGAGGAAGTCAGTCTAGCAGGGGACAGGCGTTTGCCTCTTGTGTAGCAATGCTGGAGATATTTTGGACTCTTTGAGTGAACCGAGGGAGCTTTTACTTTAGTCCCCAATTGTTCCTGTCCCAGAAGTGTTTTATCAGGTGAGTGCAAGTGGAGCTGTGTTTTAATTATTTGTAGTTCCAATGAGTCGAATGCATATTCCTCTGAATGTCAAACCTTTGTTGTTCCTGTTTAGGTTGTAAGTGTGATCGCTGAGCTGCTAGATTTGTTTGTAGATTTTCATCACCATGTGAGGTAACATCATCAGCGAACCTCCACTGAAACGCTGGTTTTCTGTCCTATCTATTTATGTGTTTTGCTCTCTTAAGGTGGATGACATCACTTTCTGTTCTTTTTCACAGAGATTGGTAAATGGGTCCAAATCGATTTATTTATTGATGAAGTTCCAGTTTGAATTCCAGGCCTCTGGGAATTCCTGTGCGTGTCTCTGTTTAGTCTGTTCCAGGGTGGATGTGTTGTCCTCGTCGAAGTGGTGTCTTTCTTCATGCGTATGTAAGGATTCAATGATAGTGGGTCATGTCTTTTGGTAGGTAGTTGGTGTTCGTGTATCACGGTGGCTAGTTTTCTGCCTGTCTATCTGATGTATTATTTGGTACAGTCCGTGCATGGTATTTTGTGCATGACGTTCGTTTTGCTGGTTATTGGTATCGGGTCCTTTAGGTTCATCAGTAGCTGTTCCAGTGTGTTGGTAGGTATGTGGGCTACCATGATGCCAAGAGGTCAGATTCGTCTCGTAGTCATCTCCAAGATGTCTTTGATGTGTAGTAATGTGGCTAGAGTCTTTGAGTGTGTTGTGTCTACTTGTTTGGGTTTGTTGTTGAAGAATCAGCAGACTGTGTCTTTTGGGAATCTGTTCTTTTTGAAATTGTTGTATTGGTGTTTTTCTTCTGCTGCTCGCAGTTCCTGGATGCTGCAGTGCGTTGTGGCTCGTTTCATTAATGTCCTGATGCAGCTCCGTTTGTTGGGGTTGGAATAATTGCGTCTACAGTTAAATATCTGGTCTGTGCGTCTTGTTTTCCTATAGACGCTTGGATTTAAAAAATCTATTGGGCCGACCACTAACAGACACAGAAAAAAGCCACCCACGTAAGAGGGATGACCTACAACTACAGAGATGTGAACAAAAATGACTTCTTTGCAGCATGAGAATCAACTCTGAAAGACAACTGAGTCACAGAAGAAACCCAGCAGACTATCAGACACACCAACAGTAAGCAGAAAGAAGGACGGGAGCACTGTCAACAAACAGGAAAGGAAAGCTGAGAAAGACTCAGAAAAGACAGAAACATAGTAATCCTACCAGCATACAAATGGTGCATGGCCATCATCCTAAACAAAACAGGATACATTGAAAAGGTGAACTCACTGCTCGTAGATACCAACACTTAGACCCGACTCCAGAGCCAGAAAAACGTATCACAGCTGTCTTGCAGAATTATTATAAATCAGTCCAAATTAACAAGACAGATCTCAAAAAAAAATCAAACCTGATGGATCCAACACATCCCACTTCAACGAATTGCCTGGAGGACACAAAACAGGCAACCCCGTCAGACCCTCGTCTCACTCCTTGGCACAATGAAAGACAGATTAGCAAAGGAATTCCACGGAAAGATGAAGTGTCTAGCAGAAAACTCATGCCACTCCATCCACTTCACCCAAGAATTCCTGAACATCATCAAAGACGCCAAGAGATATTAAAACGGAATAATGGTCTCCTGTTCACAGCCCTGTTCACATCAACTAACATCAGTCTAGCCAAAGAAACAGTGGCCGCCCCAACAGATGAACCAAAGGCACAAGTGGTCGAACAGCACCAATTTCATCACCTGTTTCACCTTCAAGTTAGTAGCCCAGTGCCTCACTAACCACTTCACCCTCAATGTCAAGACATTCAAACAAATCAACGGAATACTCATGGGATCACCGATATCGGGCTTCTTAGCAGAAGCAGTAAGGCAGAGGCTCAATCCAACAGCCTTCACCATGATCCTATCTAAACTTTCAGTCTGCTCCGTGAAAGACAACTTTGTCATCACGAAATGTAACAAATGAGTGGAAACCGACAACATCATCAACAACATCCTTACTGGCATAAATTTCACAAAACATGAGGAGAAGAGCAACGAACTCCCTTCGTAGCTGGTGCAGTGGAAAGAATAATTAATGGAGAACTGCAGATCAGCGTCTACAGCAAAGCAATAGTCACAGACGAGATACTTAATGACAGAAGCAATCACCTCAATACCCACAAATGGAGCTGCACAAGGATATTATTGAAATAGGCCACAATACTCTGCAACAACCAGGAACTACGAGCAACAGAAAAAAAATAATACACACAGCTTATTCAAAAAGAATGGGTACCCGATAAACATAGCTTGTAGATTCTTAAATAACAAACCCAAACAACAAGTAGACACAACACGCCCAAAAACTCTAGCCCCACTAAGACACATCAAACATATCTCAGAGATGACTACCAGACGAATTAGACACCATGACAATATGGTAGCCCACAACCCTACCAAGACACTAAAACAGTTACTGATGAACTTAAAACACCTGATACCAACAATCAGCAAAATGAACGTCATTTACAAAATATCATGCAACTACTTTAACAAGCACTATGTAGGATAGACAGGCAGAAAACTAGCCACCAGGATACATGAA
>NC_057755.1:3024799-3030587 GCF_004010195.1 Chiloscyllium plagiosum | reverse complement strand
CTTCTGCTGCTCGCAGTTCCTGGATGCTGCAGTGCGTTGTGGTTCGTTTCATTAATGTCCTGATGCAGCTCCGTTTGTTGGGGTTGGAATAATTGCGTCTACAGTTAAATATCTGGTCTGTGCGTCTTGTTTTCCTATAGACGCTTGGATTTAAAAAATCTATTGGGCCGACCACTAACAGACACAGAAAAAAGCCACCCACGTAAGAGGGATGACCTACAACTACAGAGATGTGAACAAAAATGACTTCTTAGCAGCATGAGAATCAACTCTGAAAGACAACTGAGTCACAGAAGAAACCCAGCAGACTATCAGACACACCAACAGTAAGCAGAAAGAAGGACGGGAGCACTGTCAACAAACAGGAAAGGAAAGCTGAGAAAGACTCAGAAAAGACAGAAACATGTAATCCTACCAGCACACAAATGGTGCATGGCCATCATCCTAAACAGAACACGATACATTGAAAAGGTGAACTCACTGCTCGTAGATACCAACACTTAAACCCGACTCCAGAGCCAGAAAAACGTATCACAGCTGTCTTGCAGAATTATTATAAATCAGGCCAAATTAACAAGACAGATCTCAAAACAAAATAGAACCTGATGGATCCAACACATCCCACTTCAACGAATTACCTGGAGGACACAAAACAGGCAACCCCGTCAGATCCTCGTCTCACTCCTTGGCACAATGAAAGACAGATTAGCAAAGGAACTCCACGGAAAGATGAAGTGTCTAGCAGAAACCTCATGCCACTCCATCCACTTCACCCAAGAATTCCTGAACATCATCAAAGACGCCAAGAGATATAAAAACGGAATAATGGTCTCCTGTTCACAGCCCTGTTCACATCAACTAACATCAGTCTAGCCAAAGAAACAGTGGCTGCCCCAACAGATGAACCAAAGGCACAAGTGGTAGAACAGCACCAATTTCATCACCTGTTTCACCTTCAAGCTAGTAGACCAGTGCCTCACTAACCACTTCACCCTCAATGTCAAGACGTTCAAACAAATCAACGGAATACTCATGGGATCACCGATATCGGACTTCTTAGCAGAAGCAGTAAGGCAGAGGCTCAATCCAACAGCCTTCACCATGATCCTATCTAAACTTTCAGTCTGCTCCGTGAAAGACAACTTTGTCATCACAAAATGGAACAAATGAGTGGAAACCGACAACATCATCATCAACATCCCTACTGGCATAAATTTCACAATACATGAGGAGAAGAGCAACGGACTCCCTTCGTAGCTGGTGCAGTGGAAAGAATAATTAATGGAGAACTGCAGATCAACGTCTACAGCAAAGCAATAGTCACAGACGAGATACTTACTGACAGAAGCAATCACCTCAATACCCACAAATGGAGCTGCATAAGGACATTATTGAAATAGGCCACAATACTCTGCAACAACCAGGAACTACGAGCAACAGAAAAAAATAATACCACACAGCTTATTCAAAAAGAATGGGTACCCGATAAACATAGCTTGTAGATTCTTAAATAACAAACCCAAACAACAAGTAGACACAACACGCCCAAAAACTCTAGCCCCACTAAGACACATCAAACATATCTCAGAGATGACTACCAGACGAATTAGACACCATGACAATATGGTAGCCCACAACCCTACCAAGACACTAAAACAGTTACTGACGAACTTAAAGGACCTGATACCAACAATCAGCAAAATGAACGTCATTTACAAAATATCATGCAACTACTTTAACAAGCACTATGTAGGATAGACAGGCAGAAAACTAGCCACCAGGATACATGAACACCAACTAGCCAACGAAAGACATAACCCACTCTCATCAGTATTCTTACATACCGATGACAAAGGACACCACTTCGGCTGGGACAACACATCCAACTGAGGAGAGGCGAAATCGAGACACGCACGGGAATTCTGAGTCGCCTGGCATTCAAACTGGAACTCCATGAATAAACACATCGATTTGGACCCCATTTACCAACCTCTGTGAAAAGAACAGGAAATGACAACCCTCACCTTGAGAGACCAAACCCACTCTCATCAGTATTCTTACATACCGATGACAAAGGACACCACTTCGACTGGGACAACACATCCAACTGGAACTCCATGAATAAACACATCGATTTGGACCCCATTTACCAACCTCTGTGAAAAAGAACAGGAAATGACAACCCTCACCTTGAGAGACCAAAACACATAAATAGAAAGCCGGACAGAACACCAGCGCTTCACCAGAGTTCACTGATTATGTTACCTCGCATGGTGACGAAACGTCTGAAAACAAATTTGCCAGGTCAGCAAGCAAACTTACAACATGAACCTCCACCATGAATTTTCTCAAAAGTCGCTTTGTTGTTCCTGTCCTGGGAATGTTCAATGGGGAAGGAGCTGATGGATATGATTTTTAGTTTACTTGGATTAGAGGAAAGTTTACTGTGTATGTTGAACCACAGCTGTCCCTATCCCAAGATTATTTGGTGAGAACAGCGTCAAGGAAAGGCAGTCTTTATTTTCAGAGTTGGAGGAACTATATTTTAAGTTCAAAAGTGTTGAGGAACTTTGAGTTGCAAAGAGTCGAGGAAACTGCTTTTCTGTTTAAATGATTGGAGACATTGACAGCTGTTGTCAACCCTACGTACCCATAACGAAAGGTCTGCGAAGTGATTTTAACAGTTCCTGGAACAAGGAGTAGATATTGGATCAGTGGACTAGGGATAGACATGACACACAGGTGTAGGAAGCTCTACAGTCAGGCCACGAGAAGGCTTAATGGCCTATCTGCGTAGTTAGAAGAAGTCACTGTGCTGAAATTCTACATTTCCAACACTTATTTCAGCTGAAGCCTTACTCTAACAATCGCCACTTCCCATACTTCAACATCATGAAAGAGAAACCCTGTAATAATGTCCTCGCTACCAAAACAGGATGTGCCCTCTCTTCCGATATAAGATGATATTCTCAGATAATACCTTGTCTTAAATTGACCCAAATGGACAGAATTTTGCAATAAGCCAGACGGGCCTTGGAGTGATGGTTCCGTGGCACGGGAGCGGTGGAATGAAGCCCAGAAAGAACTGGGTAAGAAATCTGTCAAGCTTACTACAGTAAGTTATGTTGCCTGGAACCCAGAATACCCCTGGTAGGGGAAGGCATCTGAGATTCGGTCACTCTAAGGAAAGCTGCAGACTATGAGGAATAAAAATTGCAAGGTAACATCTGTGAAACAAAGAACAGCATAGAACGTTGCAAGTAAACCTCATCCACATGGGACAGTTCAAGTCACAATTCGAAAGAGTTTATTCTAGTAAGAGGAGGGCCTGGAGGAACAGGGTGGCAGCCTCAGCGTATATTGACAAGCAAGATGAACAGTGAATTCCAAGCAGCCAGAAGTGTCCGGTATGCCTGCTACACTGACCAATGCACATCAGACTCTATTCGGAAGCATTAGCAGTCTCAGATCCAACGACAGTTCCCGAAGGAATCAGTTGTCCACCTGGAATGGAATGTCGTGTGCCTTAGGGGTCCACACTTCCCAGGAAGATAACGACAGACTCCACAATGACATATACACACCCGCCCACATATGTGGACCCCTTCTGCCCTTCTCCCAGGCGACTGCACTTTTAGCCCATATCCCTGAGTTATGATTGAAACCAAAGCTCATCGATCATGTTGTCACCCGGCAACAAACAGTTGATGGTCACATGACATACACAACTCCCTTTCTCGCCACCCAGCTGGCAGACATCACCGACAAGGTGACTCTCTTTGATTCCACCTCAGACCAGAAGCATTTTTTTAAATGCAATTGACTGAAAGTCCATTATACATGGGCTGGATGCCGATGAACAAACCAAATTAATCACCATGTTCAGTGGTTCATTCAGACCTCCCCGTGGATCAACAACTACGGAGGGTGACCCCTTGACAAGATGGAAGCAGCGGTCCTCAATGACATTCGGGTAGGTTGGGACAAACACCACAGAGGCGATATCCCAACTTTGCTGTTATCTGCTAACCTAATACCCATGCCTCCTCTATACTCATCCTAACCTTTTATATAAATTACAAACGGGAATGGACCCAGTACAAATCTCTGTGAAACACCGCTAGTTACAGGTCTCCAGTCTGAAAAACAACCCCTCTCATTACTCTGTGTCATCTGCCGTAAGGTCAAAACTGTGTCCAGCTGGCAAGTTCACCCTGAATCCCATGTCATCGAGTCTTAGAATCATAGAGAGGTACAGGACAGAAACAGATCCTTCGGTCCAACTCGAATGATCTAACTTTACAGATCATTCTACCATGTGGATATTTGTCAAAGCTTTTAAGGAACTCCAATAAAATAATTTATACCATTCTGCATTCATTAATATTTTTGAATACTTCCTCAAAAAACTCAAGTTTAGGAGGCACAAGTTCTCTGACTCAAATCCATGCTCACTATCGCTAATCATTCCTTCTCTGTCCAAATGCATGTAAATCCTATCTTTCAGAATCACCTCTGACAACTTTCCTATCACTAATATCAGACTCACAGCTCTAGAGTTCTCATGCTTCTCTTATGCGTTTTCTTCAATGAAGGCACAACATTAGCCACCCTCCCATTTTCTGGCACCTCACCCGTGGTTATACATGACACAAATGTTTCTCGTAAGGGTCCCACTACCTCCTCCCTAACTTCACATAACGTCCTAGAATAAACTTGATTAGGTGTCGGAGATGTATCCACCTTTATGTTATCTCAGACTTCCATCACTTTCTGTAATGTGAATAATTTTTAAAACGTCAACATTTATTTCCCTGAGTTCTCTAGCCTCCATTTCTTTTCCATCATAAAAAAGATGGAAAATATTCATTTAATGTCCCTTCCATTTTCCGACGTTTCTCACAATAAATGAAATCGCTGATCTTTAATGGGACATAAACACTCTCTCGTTGCACTTTTGCTGTTAATGTTCTGGAAGGACTGGGATTTTTTTCACTGGATCATCGGAGGTTGAGGGGTGTCCTGAAAGAGGTTTATAATATCATCGGAGGTTGAGGGGTGTCCTGAAAGAGGTTTATAATATCATGATGGGTATAGGTTAAGTGAATAGCAAAGGTCTTTTCCCTCGGTTTTGGGGAGTTCAACACTAGGCGGTCATGTTTTTAAGCTGAGAGGAGAAAGATTGAAGAGGGACCTGAGGGAGATTATGCTTTCATACAGAAGGTGGTTCGTACGTAGAATGAACTTTCAGTGAAAGCAATTGATGCAGGCAGAGTTACAATATTTAAAATACATTTGAGTAAATACATGAATTGGAAAGATTTGGAGAGTTATGTGATAAACGCAAGCAAATGGAATGAGTTTAGTTTAGCAACATGGTTGGCGTCGACTAGTTGGGCCGAAGGAGCTGTTTCAATGCTATTTGACTCTACGACTATGTGTGTTGAAACTGAGCTAACTACTTTGAGATATAAATATGATGGGAAGAATACTCTCAGAACCTACAGTAGAACTTTCCAAAGTGGGAATCGTAGGCCCAGAGTAAACTTGCATTCTCCACATCCCGAACAATCACTGAGTGTTAATGACAATTTTCATTCCTCGAAATGGGATCTCATTTGCTAAGACATGGGATGCAATGCTCTGCAATATCGAAAGTCGAAGTGGAATAGGGATGAAAATAGGAAAAAGAAAAAATGGTCCAAATTTGAGGTCTTGGAGTGTCATTGTCTTGTCTATTTCTTATGTTCTTACCAGTAAATGTTTTTAAAGCAAGGATAGTTTATTT
>NC_057755.1:3017717-3024475 GCF_004010195.1 Chiloscyllium plagiosum | reverse complement strand
AGCAGGGAGATGAGGAGGAAGGATCAAGAGGATGACTCGAAGTGATTGGCAGATCTCAAAACCAATTGGGACCTGATACAGGGGATATCTGAGCACTGTTTTACAGGTATTTTCTCTTCTCTTTTTCTTTATACAGTTAATTTATTGGCAATTCTGATCCTGTGTCAGGGCAAGTGTGACCTCTCTACCTGCACTACTCTGTATCTGGTGGCCATGGCAGCGGCAGATCTAATGTTCATTATCACGGAGGTTGTACTGAGACAGATCTATTATTATTATTTCCCAGTGGGTGTCCTGGACATCACCTATGCCTGCAATATTATCAATCTCCTGTTTTGTGTTGCGACAGATTGCTCAATTTGGTTCACCGTCAATTTCACATTTGATCGATTTGTGGCTATTTGTTGCATGAAGATTAGAGCACGATATTGCACCAAGAAAACTGCAAGTGCAGTTATAGCAACCACATCTATTCTGTTCTGCTTAAAAAATATTCCCTTCTACTTTACATTTGAACCTGGAAAGATCGTCAACAATGTGCCGTGGTTCTGTTACAGAAAAGCAAGTTATTTTACCGATCCAGGTTGGGTGGGATTTAATTGGTTTGATTTAGTATTTACCCCATTGCTTCCATTTCTTTCAATCTTGTTGCTCAATGCTCTGACGGTCAGATATATTTTGGTGGTTAGTCGATTCCGATTGGGATTGAGCAGGCAGAACAAGAGGAAAAGTATCAATGACCCAGAGATGGAAAGTCGAAGAAAATCTGTGGTTTTGCTCTTCACAATATCCGGTAGCTTCATAATTCTATGGCTGTTGTATGTTATAAATTTCTTCTCCACCCTCACAGCGGATGTTTACAGTAATGCATTTTATAAAGTTGGAAGAGCTGGCTGGATGCTGCGAACATTGAGTTGTTGCACAAACACATTCATTTATGTGGCAACACAGGCGAAATTCAGACATGAAATGAAGAGCGCAGTGAAATATCCAATTACAAGAATTGTACAATTAATGAGTAAACGAAAGATGTAAGAGCAGCTCAGAGGCAAGCACTCACTTTCCCTATTCGTGGACTCAATATTCGCTGCACACCTACTCAGCAGGAATTGCAGCACTGGAAATAACTATAATGGTAGTAGAACACCAACCATATTTAGGTATGGGTCAGATTAAGCAACCCGATGCATGTCAGTAACTCCTCCGTGATACTGTTGGCTCATCATAAACAACTTAACTGGGGAGTAACAAGTGCACTGGAACTGGCCGAATTTGAAAGTCTATTCATGATGGAGATTACACAGATTCTTAGAGTTAGAAACCCTTAAAATACAGTGGAGACAGGACACATGCTGATATTGAAAATACAGGAAGAAATTCAAGCGACCACATTCGCACAACTCCATTGGAAAAAATATCATTTCCTGGCACCATCTCCCTCTCTCTTGTTTGTGTTTTGTTTAATGCTCCATGGCGTTTTTACAGAGGCTATAATGGCATCTAGAGCATTCATAAAAATTGGTACCTGACTACCAAACTGCAGTTTTCTCCCAGAATCTCAAACTCCCGCTATAAACCTGGTCAGCTTTAACAGGGCTTAGTCCCTCCTTGAATCTCTCCAGTCCAGTTTGTACACTTGATAAATTAGCAAAGTTGGTCTACTCAGATACATCCTATTCAAATTGCATTTTATTTTGAAACAAAGTTAAAATTTCCATGATCATGCCCCAGACCGTACCGCTGATTTGCACATAGTACAATAGAATTAATGTCCTGCTAAATGATTCATTTGTAATCCAACTGTTCCCCCTTTTTTATATTTAATCTCAATTCATCTCGAGATTCTCTTGCACTGGAATATTTTCTTATTATTCAGCTGTTGCGTTTGATAATTGTTCTTTCATCATGTCTTGTTCCCTGTGTAGGCAAAGTTCCCTCAGGAAAGTATCTATGTGGACTTAATCCACACCAATATCTAGCTTTTGGACACTTCTCCTATCTCCTGATGTCTTCCTAAAACATAGATTTCTTATCCATAATTACGTACTGGCAGAGCAAACATTTCTGCCAATTAGATGTTTGACAACTGATTGCAGTATATCACTTATGAACCTCCTCCGAATTCAGTTACCCAGATATTGACCCCATTCTAATTTCTGGAAGACAGGGCTAAACAGATCCATTCATTACTGCCAAAGAAACGTTTGGCCACTGATTACAATGCTTTATGTTACTTTTGATCTCACTCTAATCTACTCTCTGGAAAAACTGGCCGAGCGTTTAGAAACTTGGTATCATGTTCCAATTAGAGATTGGTTTCGAACCAACTCATTCACAAAATGCACATCTTTTTGGAACTGATTTCTTACTTTTTCACAACACCGTCCTGCACTGACCTTGTGTCATTTCATCAGCGCAAGAAGCCACCATTCACATACTTTGCCTTTCTCCTCCAGACCCATTAGTCGAGCACCTTTCCACTCTCCATGAGGACGAAATCAACTGTTCTGATCTTTATCACACTGTTAGCTCTTCCTAAAGAAGTCCCCCAATGATCACTCTGTTTAATTGGCTGCACTTTAGTGCAATTCTACCAAATTCGATGATTCAAAATTCTCATCCTTATTTTCACATCACTGTTCCTCCAATTTTTTATTATTATTTAGCTCACAAAACTGCCAAGATATGTATACTCCTCTAATTTTGGCTTGAGAATTCATGACTTTCTTTTAGGAAACTACGTCATATTTGCAACTCCTATCTCCATAATATCCTTGTGATACAACGCTATCTATCGACCTTGCTTTCCTCTTTTCAGCCTGTGGTGACCAGCTTTTGTAGCATTTCTCCCTCCATGTGAATGGGAAAACTGCTCTTCAACTCCAATCTCTCGATTCTTTTTGCTCAAGTCTACACTGCCTTGCTATTGCCAACATGAATAACATTTTCAATGAAAGAAGAGTATGGATTGGAGACAGCGAGTGCAGAAGAACTCAATAACTTCAGAATTTGTGACACATGAGACGACTCGTGTTTTTCTCAAGTGATGATTTAAATGAGAGGTTAGACACTGAGTTTAATCTTAACAACATTTAAAAATGTTGGGTGAATCAGATTTTGAGGCAGTCACTTTTGTCTGGTAATCGAATTTCTTTCACCCCTTCATTCTCAGAAGAGATTTTAACTGGTGCTTATGAAGGCCCATTCAGCAGCTGCAACTTTGTTGTTTTACCCAGGCTTCTACATGAAAGAAAAGCCAGGCTTCGTGCTGCAACTCACCTCTGGGGCCGGTGGGACTTGAATGCAGATTTCTAGGCTAAGAGGCATGGACATTGCCGCTGCATCTGAGTATTTAAGCTAATTAATAATACAGTTACCTGATTGTTTAATGACATTGAAGACTTCCGCCTTTGAATGAGAGACTGTAGACTGAACTGGTAGTGATGAAATGTCAGTATTACATGAAGTGTATAGCTCAATTTACATAACTACCTGTGCTAATTAGAAGTTTCACTTTTGCAATGATCCAGACGACTATTTACCTAGGGAACTCAACTAAACAAGTTTTCCATTGCTGCGAACTAATCAGTTGAATAATAACACCATGCAAGTGTCAGGGTGGGTAACGTGTTGCAAATACAGAATGCATGAACTTGGTGTTCACAGTGCGATCCACAGCAACCACATCTGCATGCAATGTCTGCACATAGAAGGGCTGCAGCTCAGGGATAATGAGTGGGAATCGGTTTTAGAATAATATCCTGTGTCCAGGAAGAAACTTGGACACACAGTTTCTGTTAGCATTGACGCCACCTTCCAGAGGCACTTCACATTTGTTCTGTGTTTCGGGAATTAGTGCGGTCAGCCAGTTTGTGAGACACAGTCAGTAGTAATGTGGAGTCTTATCCCTGCTCTATTCAATATGTGAATACACCTTTCAGGGAAATGAGACGTTGCCTTTGAGGGAACTAACCAGTCACTGAAGCTGGAGATTGAAAAGGGAATGCTGTGGTAGTGAGGGACATTATAACAAGGGGATACCTATTGTATTCTGTGACAAAGAACATGTGTCTCAAAGACCATTTTTTCAATCAGATGACTCACTTGAGGACACCACCACTGTGATTAATTGAAAGTAGGATGTGAATGATCTCACTGTCACATCTCCCTGAGCCTATAGATATACATATTTGAGTCCAATAACATTGATCAGCTGTGGGGTAAGAACAATCAATCTTTCAAATGAAAGCCAGAAGACCAGAGTGACATCAAGTTAATTTTAATAGTGAATTAACAAACACATTTGCATAGGATTAATAGGATCAAAGAGTTTGATTCCTGGTACAAACAGTGGCGTTTCCCATTCAAGCAGACAGAAGGGTCTTTGCTGTTCGACTGTGAACATAGGAAGTTCTCCTTGGCAAGTGTCCTGCTAGCTGACATATCTAGAGGGTTAAGAACAGATTTAAAGTGGCCATGTGGGCAGGATTCACATGAGGAGAGGTTTGGTGAGTTCAGCAGATGGAGAAATCAATAGTGAAAGGTATACTGGGTAGCCAGATTGTGACAGAAAGGATAGGTGAATCAAATCATTAGATTAATAAAATCATAACCGCAAACTGACCATGAGGGGAATACCATGAAGAATGAATAAACAATACAGAGGCGAAGAATGTTTCAAAAGTTTTAGAAATCCAAACATTAGCGTTGAGGTACAAGAAAGTTACGTATATTTGGACAAAGACAAGCTAAGTTGATAAGGATGTGACATAGAGATTAGATGTGAAAATGCATCAGAGCCTGATGTTCAACAAGAATTTAATTCAAAACGTAAGACTTGGGTCTCCTTATCAGAATGTGTGGACTGTCCCCAGTCAGATTATTGAGAGTTTGAGAAAATTGGAGGTGATTGTTTCAGCAAAGACATTCTGACGTGACCAGGCAAACATTACATTATGCACCAAATATTGAATATTTTCGGCCAGGGTAAATTTTGAGGAGAGAATCACCAAATTCAGTATCCAAATAATTTCATGGGGTCAAAGCTGAAGGAAAAAGAAGCGTGAAATTTAAGGACTGGAATGCAAATTAATGAGACAACGTTCGAGGGGGCCTTATTAAAAGGGTGCAAACTTGGGGTGCTGTATATTTTGCTGTGAAAATTTGTAAACAGTCAAGCCTTGTGAGGGAAATATTTGTGAGGTGCAGAATTGAGGCACAAACTTGGTTTGTTTTCTCTTGAACGGAAAAAGGTTATGAGTCGACCTGACAGACGTTCACAACATTATGACAGAAAAGTATAGAATGAAAGTCAGAGTCCTTTTCCAAGGTAGAAAGTTCAGTTAGGAGGCTACTTAGGATGAAAGGAAAAGGGGGTAAATTTAAAACAGATATTAGATTAGATTACTTACAGTGCGGAAACAAGCCCTTCGGCCCAACAAGTCTACACCAACCCGCCGAAGCGCAACCCACCCATTCCCCTACATTTATCCCTTTTACCTAACACATTTAGCATGGCCAATTCACCTGACCTGCACATCTTTGGATTGTGGGAGGAAATCGGAGCACCCGGAGGAAACCCACGCAGACACCAGGATATCAGAGGCAGGTTTTTAGCACAGTGGATAGTGAGTACCTAGAATGAGCTGTCAGAGGAGGTGATGGAAGCAGATACTTACACAACATTTGAGAGGCATATTGTCAGATACATGAATAAGCAGGGATTAGAGAATATGGACCACATGGAAGCAAATGTTTTTTGGTAAGGAAAGCTTCGTGTCCACGGTGTTGGTGGGCAGAAGGACGTGTTCCTGTGCTGCATTGCTCTCTAAATAAGAAACATTAGCTTCTTTACAGCACAAATTTTATCCCATTGCATGCAGAGGTGGGCATACACACACAAACAGACACACACATAGAAACATACATCAACATAGCCAACAGCATTGTATCACGTTAAACACAAGAAGGATAGGCAGAGATAGAGATGGGCGGTGTTTACCACCATTTCAATGAATATAACTCCCAAAACAACAGAGCGTCCATTGCACAGAAATATAGACACGGAGACACATACACATTGGGACACACAAACACACATACATAAATGGTCGGAGATAGTCAGACAGGCACGGAAACCGAAAAAGCAACACACAGACAAAGAGACACATACAAACATAGAGACAGAAATACACAAGCATATAAACACAAGCAGATATATGCACATAAACATAGACACAGATACAGGCACACAAAAATGAACATATAGAATCTGTGTGCAGTAACTTACACTATCATGGGTTTAACCATCTGTAACATAATCTGTATCAATTAGCTAACTCCCACCTTTTAGAGATGAAACGTCCATGATAAAGTGGAACAGTTGCGTGATGTTCCTCATTCTGTTGTCAGGAAAGAGGTGAATCTGTTTGAAATTTCAAGATCATTTATAAAATTAATAGCTCGTACAACAGATCCATCATTGGACTTCTATCTGTGAAATGAAGCCTGTTTATTTATTCCAGACATGAGGTTTATCTATAGAACCACCTTTTTTTGTAATTATCTCTCTGCCTCAATTAGTTGGATTACAAAGCATCCCCTTCATTTACTATTCAGCTGCTGGCACTTTGCTCACACTGTCTGATAGTTTTGTTACCTGCAGAAACTTATTATTTGATACTCCACTCAAACCATTTGTCTGATCTTTTGATGTCTCTGCCGCTAAATTCAGGGCCTGTATGTTTTTCGTTTCTTCA
>NC_057755.1:3013837-3017591 GCF_004010195.1 Chiloscyllium plagiosum | reverse complement strand
ATGTTCAACAAGAATTTAATTCAAAACGTAAGACTTGGGTCTCCTTATCAGAATGTGTGGACTGTCCCCAGTCAGATTACTGACAGTGTGAGAAAATTGGAGGTGATAATGCTGACGTGACCAGGCAAACATTACATTATGCACCAAATATTGAATATTTTCGGCCAGGGTAAATTTTGAGGAGAGAATCACAAAATTCAGTATCCAAATAATTTCATGGGGACAAAGCTGAAGGAAAAAGAAGCGTGAAATTTAAGGACTGGAATGCAAATTAATGAGACAACGTTCGAGGGGGCCTTATTAAAAGGGTGCAAACTTGGGGTGCTGTATATTTTGCTGTGAAAATTTGCAAACAGTCAAGCCTTGTGAGGGAAATATTTGTAAGGTGCAGAATTGAAGCACAAACTTGGTTTGTTTTCTCTTGAACGTAAAAAGGTTAAGAGTCGACCTGACAGACGTTCACAACATTATGACAGAAAAGTATAGAATGAAAGTCAGAGCCCTTTTCCAAGGTAGAAACTTCAGTTAGGAGGCTATTTAGGATGAAAGGAAAAGGGGGTAAATTTAAAACAGATATTAGATTAGATTACTTACAGTGCAGAAGCAAGCCCTTCGGACCAACAAGTCCACACCAACCCGCCGAAGCGCAACCCACCCATTCCCCTACATTTATCCCTTTCACCTAACACATTTAGCATGGCCAATTCACCTGACCTGCACATCTTTGGACTGTGGAAGGAAACCGGAGCACCCGGAGGAAACCCACGCAGACACGGGGATATCAGAGGCAGGTTTTTAGCACAGTGGATGGTGAGTACCTAGAATGAGCTGTCAGAGGAGGTGATGGAAGCAAATACTTTCGCAACATTTGAGAGGCATGTTGTCAGATACATGAATAAGCAGCGATTAGAGAATATGGACCTCATGGAAGCAAATGTTTTTTGGTAAGGAAAGCTTCGTGTCCATGGTGTTGGTGGGCAGAAGGACGTGTTCCTGTGCTGCATTGCTCTCTAAATAAGAAACACTAGCTTCTTTACAGCACAAATTTTATCACATTGCCCGCAGAGGTGGGCATACACACACAAACAGACACACACATAGAAACATACATCAACATAACCAACAGCATTGTATCACGTTAAACACAAGAAGGACAGGCAGAGATAGAGATGGGCGGTGTTTACCACCATTTCAATGGATATAACTCCCAAAACAACAGAGCGTCCATTGCACAGAAATATAGACACGGAGACACATAAACATTGGGACACACAAACACACATACATAAATGGTCGGAGATAGTCAGACAGGCACGGAAACCGAAAAAGCAACACACAAAGAGGCACATACAAACATAGAGACAGAAATACACAAGCATATAAACACAAGCAGATATATGCACATACACATAGACACAGATACAGGCACACAAAAATGAACGTATAGAATCTGTGTGCAGTAACTTACACTATCATGGATTTAACCATCTGTAACATAATCTGTATCAATTAGCTAACTCTCACCTTTTAGAGATGAAACGTCCATGATAAAGTGGAACAGTTGCGTGATGTCCCTCATTCTATTGTCAGGAAAGAGGTGAATCTGTTTGAAATTTCAAGATCATTTATAAAATTAATAGCTCGTACAACAGATCCATCATTGGACTTCTATCTGTGAAATGAAGCCTGTTTATTTATTCCAGACATGAGGTTTATCTATAGAACCACCTTTTTTTGTAATTATCTCTCTGCCTCAATTAGTTGGATTACAAAGCATCCCCTTCATTTACTATTCAGCTGCTGGCACTTTGCTCACACTGTCTGATAGTTTTGTTACCTGCAGAAACTTATTATTTGATACTCCACTCAAACCATTTGTCTGATCTTTTGATGTCTCTGCCGCTAAATTCAGGGCCTGTATGGTTTTCGTTTCTTCACCTGATGAAGGGTCAGCTCTCTGAAACCTTGTGATTTCAAATAAACCTGTTGGACTTTCAACTGATGTCATGTGACTTCTAATGTTGTCCACCCCAGTTCAACACCGACACCACCACATCATATCTGTGACGTGGATTGATACTCAACTTCAGAAAAACATTTAAAAAAACAAGTTTGCTTGCTTAACGGATTGATTTCTGTTCCATGCCCACTTTGTGTTGGTCTGTGTGCAAATCCTGTGTTTGTTTGTGGGATATGTTTGTATTTTCTGGTCTTCCTTTGTTTAAATAACTGTGGGTTGGAGCTGGTTTTTAACTGCTACTTTCTGTCTGTGTGGATTTCAAGTCTGGGCTATTTTGTATATTGGGGTGGGGGGAACGGTAGGAGATGAGGAACAGGAATAAAATGGACTGAACTACTTACCTGCGCCTTTATTTCACACGTCCTCTCTCCCTCCCCCCATGTAATTCACAATTAAGCCTCTTGGCTTGCTCCTTACATGAAAGAGATGTGTTCAGGCAGAGAGAGCTTGGAAGTGATTGGATGAGCTGGGATTCGGGACGAGAGAGTATGTTGAGTGACAGAACTGGGGCGTTTATACTCCAGGTCATGACAGCCATACTTCTTTTTGCCATGTAGGTAGACGAGGAGGTAGTTAACAGAGAGTTTCTGTCTGTACGTGAGGTTCTGTTGGAATTTCAATGCCAGTTTCCATCCTTTAACCCCTTCTCTGAAACAGCCCAAGGTTGAAGCAAACCCCAGGAGCAGGATCTGTCCCTGAAAGGAAAGAGAGAATGAGAAACTATCGAGCAAGAGAGTGAGACATGGAACATACTGCAAAAGTAAGCATCATCTCTTCAAATTCTCTGTGCATATCCTGATTTCTTGTTTGTCTCTGACTGACTTCTCCTTCCTTCTTTTTCTCTCTTTTTCTTTCTCTCTCATTTACTCTGTACGTCTCTGTCTCTTTCACTGGCAGTCTATGCTCTTATGTCTGTTTTGTCCTGTCTCTCTCTTTCTGACAATGACTTTTTTTCTCTCAATTGGTCTTGTTTTCTTCTTGTCTCTCTTTAACTCTCTCTCTCTCTGTCTCTCTTTGTGTCTCTCTCTGTATGTGTCTCTCTCTGAGTCTCTCTCTGGCAGCCTCCCGTTTACTCTTTTTCTCATTCTATCCTCTGCCTTTACCCCCTGCTGCCTCATTCCCATCCCTCCCCTTACCCAGCCTGGAAAAGCGCCACTTTCCCCCTCTAAAATTTTGCCACTCCCTCAAATTTAAACTCAAATTTAAGTTTGTACCTCCACCCCAAGATATTGTACCAAACTTTTGTCCTGTCCCAGTTCGTGGTCCTTAATATTATCCCGCCCAATTCACACCCTTCCATAATTTTGTTCCGCTCCAAACTTTCACCCACAACACCACCCCAGAAATATTACCTCCTGACCAGCTTTGACATTCCTCCCCCGCCCAGACCACCACTCCCCACATTTTCCAAGACACTGCTGATTTTGCACCGTACCGCCAAAACATTTTCCCCAAAAGTCATGTCCCCTCACCTTGCTTATCCCCGCAGAATTCTGTGCCCCCGATTTTTATACTCAACATTTCAATTCCCCCTCCCACTCCACCAAGGATATGCAGGTCTTTGGACTCCTCCATCGTCAGACCACAGCGAAACGACGGTTGGAGGAAGAACGCCTCATCTTCCGGCTAGGAACCCTCCAACCACAAGGGATGAACTCGGATTTCACCAGTTTCCTCATTTCCCCTCCCCACAGCCTGTCTCAGTCAAATCCATCAAATTCAGCACCGCCCCCC